>NW_007245233.1:220255-255261 GCF_000164805.1 Carlito syrichta | reverse complement strand
ACCCACAGGTCATAATAGAGAAGATAGACAAGTGGGACCTTATTAAACTGACAAGCTTCTGCAAAGTCAAAGAAACCATCAAGAGAGCAGGGAGACAGCCTACAGACTGGGAAAAAGTATTTGCCAACTCCAGGTCTGACAAAGGCCTAACATCTTGGATCTACAAGGAACTCAAACGTGCTGAAAAGAAAAAAACAAACAACCCCATTATAAAATGGGCAAAAGACATGAACAGACACTTCACAAAAGAAGACATTCGAGCAGCCAACAAACACATGAAGAAATGCTCAACCTCACTAATCATCAGGGAGATGCAGATCAAAACCACACTGAGATACCACCTAACTCCAGTCAGAACGGCAATTATCAACAACTGAAAAAATAACAGCTGCTGGAGAAGGTGTGGTGAAAAGGGAACACTTCTACACTGTTGGTGGGAGTGCAAACTAGTGCAACCTCTGTGGAAAGCAGTGTGGAGATTCCAAAAAGCTCTAAAAATTGACCTTCCATATGACCCCGCAATCCCCCTACTGGGAATATACCCTGAAGACCTCAAATCGCTCTATAAAAAAGATACCTGCACACGTATGTTTATCGCAGCGTTGTTCACAATAGCAAGAACCTGGAAACAACCATGCTGCCCATCAAAAGAGGACTGGATTAAAAAAATGTGGTACATATACACGATGGAATACTGCGCAGCCATAAAAAAGAACAAAATCATGAATTTTGCAGCAACCTGGATGGAACTAGAGTCTATAATACTGAGTGACCTCTCACAGAAACAAAGATCCGAGTATCACATGTTCTCACTCTTATAATGGACCTTGAACATCCAACATAATACTATAAGAAAATGACTGACGGTACTGGGAAACTATGGGGGGGGGAAGGGGGATGGGATTAACAGTCGCAAATATCTGTCTGGTGATGGGGAAGCACCTCTTATCAACAGGGTGCCTGAATGAAATGTAATTGTACACCTAACCCTTAACTGTACCCCACAAAATCATAATAAAAAATATTGATTAAAAAATAATAATAATAAAATAAAATAAATTTAAAAATTTAAAAATTTTTAAAAATTGAAATAACATCAACAAAGCAAGTGCAAAAATGGAAGCAAAAGCAGAATGAAAGCGAGAAGACAAAAAAGCAAAAACTTAAACAAAAAACAAGCAGGGAGAAAAAGAAAAAACTGGCTCTGTGGCCCTTTATGTAACTTCAGGTTCCCTTCAGCTACCAGCTCCACCTTAGGGAGCAGATTGATCTCCAGCCTTTCCCCTCCACTCTCAGCACAGGCTGATAGGGTTGCTTTCAGTGTGGGTCAGATGCCCCATGGACTACTCTAGGAGAACGGTGGATCAGATCCAGACTCATCTTTTTATTTCTGCTGTTGTTAATTCTCCCACTCAAATCTGACATGTCTGTGCCTATTCCAGCGTGGGGTGAGGCATCTGTCTCTCTAAGTCTGATGAGAGGGTAGCCTCTGGGTCCCAAGATGAAGGCTTGGGTGGGGCAATGGAGGTCTCTCCCCAGTCCCAGGACTGAGAAGATGGTGTCCATCAGCCATCACATCACCAGCGTTGGAGCTTTATTCCATATTTCCATGACCTGCCTTCTTCACAATTCCTCCTGCTCGTGCCTGGCCCACTGCTGCAGGGGATGGCGTGGGCTGGATGCCAGGTGGTAAGGAGTGGCCGTCCTCTGCTGCCTCCTGTCAAGAGAGCCCTGAGAATGGCAGATGATCTTGCATGCCCAGGTCTCCAGTTTCAGGGCAGTGGTGAGTTGCAATCACCTTTGGAGGAGAGCCCCAGGTGCATGAACCCAAGTCTCCCTTCAGATAAACTTTCACTCACCCACCAACATACATCCACTCACGCAGAGAGTCTTTATGGACACTTGCTTTTGCGGAGAGGCTCCTAGTCTGACCTGTTCCGTCGCCATCTTGCCCGGAAGCTCCTGGGAGTCTGCATTTTTAAATGAACTTCTTAAAATGCACTGTTGTCTATTTGAAATTTTCCTGTCTTATTTGAAATTGTAAATCATTTCACCATTTTTTGTAAGTATTTACTGTTTCTGGAACCTGTTACTTATACACGTAATGCTTTGCATTGCCACAAAGTCAAATATGCAGTTCCTCAGAAAGTAAGACTCCCTTATTTAATGTTAAATTTTGACTTTGGCTCTCAGAACCTCTTAATCAACTGAGCTAACAATTTTTCCCCACTCAAGCACTCAAGAAAAAGAAAAAAAGAGAATAGAACACAAAACACCCGTGAATTTCTGAAAGCTGAAGTCTTTCCCCCTTGCAGTCGTTGCCAGTCTCCGTCTGACCCCGTCAGACATCTGAGGCCTCTAACTGGATCCAAGCCAGTTAATTATTGAATCCAATCCAGTTTTGAATTAATTCATTTTCTGTCATGACTTGGAAACCCAATCCAGATTAAAAAATTTTTTTTAAATGCTCAAAAGTTCAGATGGCTCAAACCCAACCTGTGGAGCTTTTGAATCTGAGAGACACCTTACCAGTGGTCCCCAGTTCCTGTAAGACAGCAATGCACACAATGGGCCCTGCAGGTACCATCTTTGGTTACTTGATGCTCTTGAGGGTCACTGGAAACTGTGCCTCAAGTCCCACTTCCAATGTCATTTGTAAAAACAAAAACTTTAGATAGTTTCAATTTAAGGTCTTAATTCAGCCCAAAAATTAAGTCATGAATTGGGCAGCGCCGAGAACCAGAATATGTTCACGGTGACTCTGGAGATGCTACATGGCCTGATAACATTTATGGACAGGAAAAGGAAAATGAGCCATAGAAAACTGAAGTGAGATCAAGAAACAGCTGGATTGATGACAGCTGGGTGTTTGCCTTATGTGAACCTGCACCGAACAGTTTGTGGGCTACCTGTGTTTGGCTGAGTTTCAGTTACTACAAGAGTAGGTTACAGTCTGCTACATATCAAGTTAGGTTGCAATTCAATATGGACAAAGAAACCCTTAGGCCAGAATTAAAATATGTATGCAGGCAGCTGTAGACCAAACTTAACTAGTAGAAAGCAAACTGACAGATGACAAGGGGGAAACTGAATCTTGCTATGGTGTTGCTACCTTCAATGTTCAAAATGACTCTGAGACTGAATATGTTGGAAATCAGAGTTCTCTCAACCCCAAAATATGCCCCTTCAACAAAAAGACTATATTCACCTGATTATTAAGAGACAAGAGAAACTCTGAAAACGAGTTAGCCTTTGCTAAGGAAAAGTTCTATCTAAAGAAAATATCCATTTTCAAGGGTGCTACTCATTCTGTATCAGTGGAGAAGGCACTGACTTAAACCTGCATTATAAATCTTACTTAGTTTCACCACTTTTCCTTGTCCTCATATCATAAATTCTTTCTGTTGCACCTCTTTTTGTTTTGTCTGTGCCGCCTCTTTGAGATGTACTCATTTTCCAAGGCATCTCCCACGTACATATGCAATATATGTGTTAATAAACTGTTTGTGTTTCTCTGTCTTTTGTTACAGAAACCAGAAATAGGAGCTTAGAAGGGTAGAATGAAACCATCGCTTATAAGAAAAAACTGAAGTTTAAGTGAAATAGGTTATGTGTGTGTGTGTGTGTGTGTGTGTGTGTGTGTAATAGTACCATGCACTGTTGAATTATTTGATATACACAGTCACTGAGGAAGTTGTGAACAGAATAACCAAGTCTCTATGAATAATCTTTAGTGAAAGGTGAAAAATGAGAGGGGTACATGATAGCTGCCAATAGATCACTGTATTTCTATTTTTGAAGTTGATGAAGGATGTATCAACTATACTTACTAAAGGAAAACAAAAGTATTTTACCCCAAAATATACTGCTGTGACATAATTCAAGATGGCTATTCAGGATTTCTGTGGACAAGTATAATCCAGAAAAATTGCCTTTTGTGGAGATTAGTATCTAAAGAGAGATAATCTATACCAGTGAGAGGAATACTCAGGCTTGCTCTGAAACCTCCCCACCTAGTGTCCCAGATCTGGGAAAGATGAACTTAGCCAAGGGTTACCATGGGGTCTTTCTGAGGCAGCTCCACGGATACCCGAGATTTCCATCTGCACAACAAACCAGTCCTCACCTGACATGTTTCCTCCTTTCACTGCCAGATAACCTGTGATGCAACTGCCTCCTGGAGTTCATGGAAACTTGGTCTTTGGTCATTGTCTTTTGGTCTCACTTATCACCTCTGAAAATTGTTTGCTCCCATACCTACCTCCCATCTTTTCTCTCTACAGTGAAGAAGATATTTGTTAACCAGCTAGCCCCATCTTGGAGTTTTTATATTTTGTGTCACTTTGTTGTCTATTTTCACGTTAATAAATTTGTATGCCTTTTTCTCTTATTAGTCTTTCTAGTATCCGTTTTCCTACAGACTCAAATTATCAACACTTCATGGGAAAATCTTGAGTCTGTAGCGCTTTGGCTATGTGTTCATCCTGGAGCCTGCAAAAAAGCAATCACTGTTGATAGCACCCAGTCAATTGAGAGCCGTAAGGGTCTCTATTTATCTTTTTTTTTTTTCTTTCTGAGTTTGGATGAACAGAAAGTAAAAACATGTATTTATATTAGTTATTTTATTAGTTGGAATTGCCTTTAACATAAGTTGGCTTTTTAAAATAATGTGTTGGAGAGTTCTCCTCTTAAACTGCTGTCCTGTTGGTATCTATAAGAAGATAAAAAAGGAATGTAGGCTTAGAAACTCTTTGGAATGATTTTTAAAGAAATCGTAGATCATAATTAAAACAAAATTAAAATCCTTTTGTAAACTCAAGCTGCCTGCTTTGGATTCCCTGTGAGATTTACAAGAAACTCCATCCTGTGTCCAGTGGTTAGAGTTAGGCACTACCACTCTGGGGCAAGATTTGATTTTCAATTAGCGAACCAGGCCTTTGGAGAAGTATAGTTTATCATCCCTTTGAAAGGTAAACTTCTGAAAGAAATTCTTCACTTGATGCTTCTGTCTCAGGAGAGAAACATATATCGGAATTAGTCTGAATTATTTGTTTTTAATCATTTGTATGACCCAATTTTTCAGAGGAGTACCCATTTGTAATCGCTTCTACCTCCATGAACAGCTTTTGAGTTTCCATCTGACGGGCTGTTTGTCTCTCACAATCTTCCATCAATAGGGCACATGCCTTGTCTAGTCTTTGTGTGCAGATGGTCAGCAGAGAAACTGAGACCCCAGAGAGCCTGACCAGAGAAAAATGGGAGTTGTACCCATTTGCAGCTACAGAGTCTTCCTTTATTTTACCTGTCATTTGGGACTGGTGTCGATCTGAGGAGGATCACAGGTTTTTCTCCTCTTTGGAGATTTTGATTAAACCCATAAAGGGCTTCTTGGTCTCAGTGTAGTGTGTGCTTGTTTGTTTTGGTTTTGAGTCATTTGTTTAGGTAAACTTTCCATTTAAACCTTAGTTTAGATTTAGAGGATAAGAGCACTTCACTGGGGCAGGGAGACATGCCCGCTGCTGCTGGAAACCAAATCAGTGAGTGAGCGAGGTGGGCTCCTGGCAGAGGGCAGGGGCCCGGAGGGCACTGACCCTACTGCTCAACCACTATTCTCTCTGCTCCAGTGGAAAGCCAATTGCCCTGGGACAAAAGTTTTGCTGCTGGAGTATTCAAAACAATGTTCTAAAAGAATCCTGTGGTCAAAATGAGCTTAATTAAGGGAAAATATTCTCTCTTCTCTTTTAAATCTTATTTATTTATCCCATAAGAACTTCTTCATTGACCAGGCTCTCTCTCTCTCTCTCTCTCTCTCTCTCTCTCTCTCTCTCTCTCTCTCTCTCACTCACCCCTGATAGCTAAAACTTCATCAATTTTTTTGGAAAGCTTAAAACCTTACCGGGTTGGCTCCTCTAAGACCTGCTCTTTCATTTTCTTCTATTTTTGTCGCATTTCCCCTTTGCCATCTTTGATAGGACAGACATCTAAAGATCGAGTGGGTACGTCTAGAGACTATGAAATTACTGGAGAAATAGAATTGAAACATCACTAACCCCCTCTTTTGAAGTTTCCTGTTTTCCTCAGAGACCCCCAAGAGTTTGTGAGAAAAGAATGGGCTCTTCTTAGGTCTGAATTTTGCTTTCTTTTGCATTAAACTCTCAATATCTTCAGTTTGGGGATACACACATGTCGATGTATGTGTTGCACGTCACGTTTACAGGCATGCATGTATATGTTAAATTAAGTTTATCCCAAAGTTACCCCCTTGCATACTTTGGGTTTTACCTATTGGTTTCTCTGTAGCCTTTCACATAATAAATTGTAACCTAACTGGATACAGAGACAGACTAACTATTGTGCCAAACACCAAGTCATGGGCAATCAGGTGTGGCCAACTATTCAAAGCAGGTTCAAATAAGGCAAACGCTGAGCTGTAACCAATCTGGCTATTTCTGTCCTCACTTGTGTTTTCTGTCCGTCGCTTTCCTTGCTCTGTCCATAAAACTTCTTCTACCACATGGCTGCACTGAAGTCTCGATGCCTAGTCTGATTCAGAAGACTGCTTTGATTTGTGAATCATTTTTGTTCCATTAAACTCTGTAAATTTAATGTGCCTTCATGATTTTTTCTTCTTTTCACACGTGAATTTGTATTTGTTTATGTGTTACCAAATTGATTTATACACAGATAAGTCCTCATAAACTAAATAACAAGCCCAAATGTTTTCAAGTTTATATAACTTTAGTAATGTTTGATAAAGTTGTTTTAAAAATTATTTGTAAAAAATAAATGATTGAATGAATAAAATTATTTGCAAAATGAAATATCTTCACAATTTAATTTAGACCTTTTTTTTTCCTGTTATCTATTGTGCAGACAAATGTATATATTGGCTTTGCTAATGTTTTAAGGTTGTAACACTGTTGCTTCTGATAGATACTTACTTGATTTGTCTATGAGTTGAAACTTTGATGTCTGGCTGCTGGGCTCCCTTGAAGTCTTGCACACATCTTACCCTGAGTGCATGTCTTTGATTGGGAGCCTTTGAATTTTTGAATCTAAACAGTTTGCCACAGGGAAGCCTAGGGATATCTGTGTGTCCTCAGTACCTGAGAAACCAGCTACAGGGCAGAGTCAAACCCAATATGCCCCTATCCTCCATGGCTCACCTCTACCTCATGGCCATTCTGGGAGGGGTTGGGTCTTCACACCTCCATTGTCTGTCCTGGGTTGGGCACTTGGTACATAATCATTAAAAAATTGCTTACTTCCTAGGTTTTTCACTAAAAATTAGGGTTATTAAGAGTTAACATTATAGCTAAATATATGAAATTAAACTACTAGATATAAGATAAACAATTCTGTATACAAAGTGTATAAAGAAAGATGCATTTTTAGTAAAGAAGATTATATAATAAGGACATGAAGATATTCTTGTTAAAACAAAAGCAATTATGCCTAACAGGGGTTATTTAAAGGTGGTTCAAAATGAAAATATAAAGGAAAAAATTATATAGTTAAAACTAAATAAATAAGCTACCAATAACAGGAACATAAAAATGTAATCTTATAAAAGAAATTTTATGTGTAATCAAACTGATTAAAATTTTATGTGTAATCAAACTGATTAAAATTCAGATAATGCATTACAAGTATTTAAAGTTGAGTCTTGATATCAACAGTACAAAACTAAAATTTAGTCATCTTGTTTCGACAATACTTTTGTGCAGTATTAATATGTGATAGTAAAAAATATTTTCTTTTATCTTTTTAATAAACTGAAAAAGTGGGTAGAAGAAAAATTCTGTGGGTCTCCTGCTGTACTTATTAGGTCTTTTAATATTTGAAAACTGAATCTTCTCCTAGCAAAGAGTAAAAGTTTTCCTTTTTGAAATCTTTTAATTAATTGGTTAAATGAATGACTATTAGCTTATGCAAACTGTAAACTTATTTTACTCATGTGTTTAACTCTTTGATATTTGAGAAACAATTCAAAATAAAAATTCTAATTTTCTTTTTACCTCAAACTAAATTTTGGACATTCCAGAAATACTCCTGGAAAACCGAGAGAGAGAGAGAGAGAGAGAGATTACAACCATTTTGTATGTTAAAATCTTTTGGGAAGCATTGTCAAATAAGAAATAATGTTTAACCTTCTTTGAGTTACATTTGTATACATATGTTACCAATATGTGTTCCAAAATTACATAAGATTCCTAAAAATCTTATTTATCTTGGTATATGTATTAAATCATAATTGTGACTACTTTGTTAAATTGCTGTAGACCACAGAAAATAACCAAATTTCTTTGTCAATTGCATTTTTAACCATGACTATTTCGTCTTATTATTTAGTTTTATTCTGATGGTTTTCTTCAAAGCTCTTTGTAAATCCTAAATTTCTGTGTTTTCAGGAAGTTTCAAGGGACTGACTGCAAGTTCTCTGAAATAAAGGTTTTTGAAAACTTTAAGATTATACAATTGAACTGAATAAGAATTTCAAAAACTCAAGTTTAAAAAAGGCTCATAAAATTGCTCACATAACAGCAAGCAAAACAAGAATTAATTGCATGGAACTAAACTGACAGAGGATTGAAATAAATTTTTAACGACTTCTTATTTGAAACATGGCTGATTCTTTTTGTTTTGTTTTCCCCAGTGAAGGAAACATTTTTTTCTTTTTTTTATAATTAATCAGTATTTATTATTATGGTTTTGTGGGGTACAGTTAAGGATTAGGTGTACAATTACGTTTCATTCAGGCACCCTGTTGATAAGAGGTGTTTTCCCAGCCCCAGACAGATATTTGCTACTGTTAATCCCATCCCCCTCCCCCCCATAGTTTCCCAGTACCGTCAGTCATTTTCTTACAGTATTACATTGGATGTTCAAGGTCCATTATATGAGTGAGAACATGTGATATTCGGATCTTTGTTTCTGTGAGAGGTCACTCAGTATTATAGACTCTAGTTCCATCCAGGTTGCTGCAAAATTCATGATTTTGTTCTTTTTTATGGTTGCGTAGTATTCCATCGTGTATATGTACCACATTTTTTAAATCCAGTCCTCTTTTGATGGGCAGCATGGTTGTTTCCAGGTTCTTGCTATTGTGAACAATGCTGCGATAAACATACGTGTGCGGGTATATTTTTTATAGAGTGATTTATGTTCTTCAGGGTATATTCCCAGTAGGGGGAATGCAGGGTCATATGGAAGGTCAATTTTTAGAGCTTTTAGGAATCGCCACACTGCTTTCCACAGAGGTTGCACTAGTTTACACTCCCACCAACAGTGTAGAAGTGTCCCCTTTTCACCACACCCTCTCCAGCAGCTGTTATTTTTTGAGTTGTTGATAATTGCCATTCTGACTGGAGTTAGGTGGTATCTCAGTGTGGTTTTGATTTGCATCTCCCTGATGATTAGTGAGGTTGAGCATTTCTTCATGTGTTTGTTGGCTGCTCGAATGTCTTCTTTTGTGAAGTGTCTGTTCATGTCTTTTGCCCATTTTATAATGGGGTTGTTTGTTTTCTTCTTTTCAGTACGCTTCAGTTCCTTGTAGATCCAGGATGTTAAGCCTTTGTCAGACCTAGAGTTGGCAAAGACTTTTTCCCAGTCTGTAGGCTGTCTCCCTGCTCTCTTGATGGTTTCTTTGGCTTTGCAGAAGCTTGTCAGTTTAATAAGGTCCCATTTGTCTATCTTCTCTCTTAAGTCCTGTGGGTTTCGGGTTTTGTACAGGAATTGGATGCCAGTTCCGATTTCCATGAGAGTATTTCCTTCCTTTTCTAAGGTTCTTATGGTTTGAGGTTTTACATTTAGGTTTCTGATCCATTTGGAGTTAACCTTTGTGCATGTGGATAGATAGGGGTCCTGTTTCAATCTTCTGCATGTGGTCAGCCAGTTTTCCCAGCACTATTTACTGAATAAGTTCTCCTCTCCCCATTGGTAGGTGGTGGGGGTTTGTTGAAGATGCGTTGGTTGAGGAATTGAGGTTTTGCTTCTGGAATCTCAATTCTGTTCCATTGATCTATATGCCTGTTCCTGTACCAATACCAAGCTGCTTTCATGATTGTAGCTTTATAGTAAAGTTTGAAGTCTGGTATTGTGATACTACCTGCTTTTTTTTTTTTTTTTTTTTGCTGAGGATTGTTCTGGCTATCCTTGGACGTTTGTGTTTCCATATGAATTCCTGTGTTGTTTTTTCTAGGTCTGAGAAGAATGTTGTTGGTAATTTAATGGGTATTGCATTGAATTTGTAGATTGCCTTAGGTAAGATGGACATCTTCACAATGTTGATTCTTCCGAACCATGAGCATGGGATATTTTTCCACTTGTTCGTGTCAGCTTTGATTTCTTTGTGCAGTGTTTTATAATTTTCATTGCAAAGGTCTTTCATGTCTCCTGTTAGGAAGATGCCAAGGTATTTCATTTTTTTGTGACTATTGTGAATGGAATTGTGTTTTTTATTTGGGTTTCTGTTTATTATTGGTGTAGAGAAATGCGATTGTCTTTTGTACATTTATTTTGTATCCTGAGACTTTGCCAAAGGCCTTTATCAATGTCAGGAGGCCTTTGACAGATTCTCTTGGGTTTTCAAGGTACACCATCATATCATCTGCATAGAGAGATAACTTGACTTCCTCTTTTCCTATTTGAATACCTCTGATTGCCTCCTCTTCTCTGATTGCTCTAGCCAAGACTTCCAATACTATGTTGAACAGGAGGGGAGAGAGTGGGCATCCTTGTCTAGTTCCAGTTTTCAGGGGAATTGGTTGCAAATTTTGTCCATTTAGGAGTATGCTGGCTGTGGGTTTCTCGTAGATGGCTTTTACTATTTTGAGGTATGTTCCCCGTATGCCTAGATGTTCAAGGGTTTTTATCAAGAAGGGGTGCTGGATTTTATCAAAAGCTTTTTCTGCATCTAATGATATGATCATGTGGTTTTTGTTTTGACATCTGTTGATGCATTTAATTACATTTATGATTTTATGAATGTTGAACCAGCCTTGCATGCCAGGAATGAAGCCTACTTGGTCATGGTGGATGATTTTTGAGATGTATTGCTGAATCCGGTTTGCTAGTATTTTGTTGAGAATTTTAGCATCTATGTTCATCAAAGATATTGGCCTGTAGTTCTCTTTCTTTGTTGGATCTTTACCTGGCTTGGGTATCAATGTGATATTGGCTTCATAAAATGATTTGGGGAGAGTTCCATCTTTTTCAACCACCTGGAATACCTTCAGTAGGATTGGTATCAGCTCCTCCTTGAATGTCTTGTAGAATTCTGCTGGAATGCCATCTGGACCAGGGCTTTTTTTTGTAGGAAGTTTTCTTATTACATAGCCGATTTCCTTGATTGTTATTGGTCTATTTAGGGTCTCAATTTCTTCTTGTTCCCATCTAGGTAGGTTGTGTGATGTCAGAAAGTCCTCCATTTCCTTATGGCTTTCAAGTTTGTTTCCATACAAGTGTACGTAGTAGTCTCTAATGATCTTTTGTATTTCTTCACGGTCAGATGTGATTTCATCTTTTGTGTTTCTGATTATGCTTATTTGGTTTTTTTCTCGTTTTTTCTTGGTCAGTCTCGCTAGGGGACCATCAATCTTGTTTACCCTTTCGAAGAACCAGCTTTTTGTTTCATTGATTTTTTGTATTATCTTTTTGTCTTCTATGTCCTGAATTTGGGCTTTTATTTTGGTGATCTGGATTCTTCTGCTGAAATTAAGGTTTTTGTGGTCTTGCTTTTCCAGTTTCTTTAGGTGGCTTGTTAGGTTGTGAATTTCTGTTCCTTCCATTTTCTTCATGTGTGTTTGTAGGGATATAAATTCCCCTCTTACTACAGCTTTCAGGGCATCCCAGAGATTTTCGTAAGATGTTTCTTCATTTTCATTTGTTTCCAGGTATCTTTTGATCCCTGTTTTGATTTCGTCGTTGATCCAGGAGTTGTTTAGCATCATGCTGTTTAGTGTCAATGTCTTTGTGGGTTTCGGGGGGACTTTGTTGGTGTCAATGTTTATTTTTATTCCACTGTGGTCCGAGAAGGTGTTTGGTAGAATTTCGGTCCTTTTAAATTTGCTTATGCTTGATTTATGGCCGAGTATGTGGTCGATCTTAGAATATGTTCCATGTGGTGATGAGTAGAATGCGTATTCTGTGGTCTTTGGATGGAGTGTTCTGTAGGTATCAATTAAGTCCATTTGGTCCAAAGTCACATTGAGGTTCCTGATCTCCTTGCTGATTTTTTGTCCTGATGATCTGTCTAGGGTTGTGAGTGAGGTATTAAAGTCCCCAGTTATGATAGTGTTAGAGTCAATATCTTTCTTTAGTTTTCCAAGAAGTTGCTTTATGAAAGTGGGAACACCTATTTTGGGTGCATATATGTTTAGGATAGATATTTTTTGTTGATGGATTGAGCCTTTTATCATTATGTAGTGGCCTTCTGTATCTTTTTTGATTTTTAATACTTTGAAGGGTATTTTGTCTGAAATTAAGATGGCTACTCCTCCTTTCTTTTGTATTCCGTTTGCCTGGAAGTTTGTTTCCCATCCTCTTACTTTGAGTCTGTGGATGTCCTTTCTAGTGAGGTGAGTCTCTTGAAGGCAATAGATTGTTGCCTGATGATATTTTATCCATTTTGCCAATCTATGTCTTTTCAGTGGTGCATTTAGTCTGTTCACATTTAGGCTAATAATTGAAATGCAAGAGTTGATCTCTGTCATAAGGTTCTTACAGAGTTGTTCCTGTTTGTTTGTTGTCTTTCTTTGGGTTTTGGAGTTGGTTCATGTGTGTTTTTAATCTTTTGCCTGTACTCTTGTGAAGAATGCTGTTGTTCTTTTTTCTTTTTCCTCTGTGTTCAGTAGTTTCTTAAGTGTTTCTTGTAGAGGTGGTCTGGTGGCGGCGTAGGTTCTTAGGGATTGGATGTCTGGAAAAGATTTCAATTCTCCCTCATTTATGAAGCTTAGTTTGGCTGGGTAGGTTATTCTTGGTTGAAATTGTTTCTCTTTTAGAACTTTGAAGATAGGGCTCCAGGCTCTCCTGGCCTGAAGGGTTTCTGTTGATAAATCTGCTGCTATTCTAATTGATTTTCCCTGGTAGGTAGTCTGGCCTTTTTCTCTTGCTGCCTTTAGGATTTTTCCTTTCATAGTTACTTTGTTTAGGCGAATTATTATGTGTCTGGGAGTTGGTCTTCTCGTTTGTTGTCTTGCAGGGGTTCTCTGAATCTCTTGTGTTTGAATTTTTGCATCATTGATTAGATACGGGAAGTTTTCTTGAATGATTTCATGAAATGTTTGTTCCAGTGTGGCTTCTGTTTCTCTTTCTGCCTCAGGAAGCCCAATTATTCTTAGGTTTGGTCTCTTGAAGTGATCATTCATCTCTTGCAGGTTTTGTTCTGTCTTTTTGAGCTTCTTTTCTATGCTTTTGACAGTTTGGGTTAGTTCTGTGTTTTGGTCTTCGAGCTCTGAGATTCTTTCTTCTGCTTGGCCGATTCTGCTTTCCATGCTTATTAGTCTGTTGTTCATTTTCATCACAGTATTCTTTACTGCTGTCATTTCTGACAACAGCTCCTTCCTATTTTCCTCTTGTCTCTCCTCAATTTTTTAAATTATCTCCATTAATGTCTTGATGTCTGGGTTTGTTGCATGTAGCCAGTCATTCTGGGGACTCTTCACTGTCTGTGTTCCAGAATCTGTTTTCTCATTGTCTGATCTCCCAGGGGTCTGTGTGAGATCTATATTCTTGTTTTGATTTTTTTTCATTTGTGTGGTTTTTCCCCCTCCCTGCTTTTTCCTTCCCTCCACATCACCGTCTTTTTAAATTCTGTTATTCAGGGATAAAGGGATTGGTTTTACTTCTGTTTGTTCAATCTCCTATTCTTTATGTATGTCCTCTTGCTTTGTTCAATTCTGAAGTTGCACTGCAGGTTGGAGGTGGTCCTTTTTGCAGTTTTGAGATGTATTTAAGGGGAGAGTTGTGATTCAAAATCTGTCTGCAGGTCCTGGTATTTGCTGACAGGCATGTGGATAATGTGGAACCCACTTCCCACTGTCCTGGAATCTGTCCATGCAGTGGGGCTGTAGGTTTACTCCCTGAAATAAAATGTGGTTAGCAGAGGGGAGAGAATGGAGCAGAGAGTGAGTTGAAGAGGGGAGTGGAGAGATAGAGGAGTAAGGGGGGAAACAAACGAGTGTGCCAACAAATAGAGAGAGAGGCCTATACTGAAACAGATAAAAATAATAGACCACAGCTACAGTCGAACCAACTCTCATACAAACAAAAATAAAACATATAGTGATGCTAATATGCCAGCTAACCAACCACCTTGTTAGTGTGCTGTTCCTCTATACAAAGAAATGGTTTACAGAGAGAAGAAAAGAGAAGAAAAGGAAAAGGAAAAAAAGAAAAAAGGGAACAATACAGTAGGAATAGAATTAAGCCATTAAACTGATAGAATCAATGAAGCACACTCTGAGACATTTCGTTTAAGTCCAATGTCCTTTCAGGTCTGATTTCTAGTTTTCTTTTCAAGCTGGTACATTAGTTTGCAGTTAGGGTCAGTTCCCCTGATCTGCTGTGAAGGACAGTTCACATTAACCTCGGTTCCGAAGTTTGGTCTATGTCTTTATCAAGCTTGTTTCTCCCGTTTCGGTGTTGTTACCTTGAATCGCCAGCAGGTGGTGCTATCTCAGCTGCTCGCCCCAGAGGGGGTGGGGCCGGACAGGAACAAGATGGCTGCCTGCCTCCGAGCAGGCAACAGGAGCCCCACGCTGGGCGGGCAGGACAGTCTCGGACACCGGAGAGGTGGCAGCGATCCCAGCAGATCTTCCCTGAAGCGGTTTGGTGTGGATCTCCTCGGGCCGGGTTGTGATGAGCTACCCGTCTCAGAGGCCGCGGCGGCGGCGGCAGCGGCGGCGACGGGAGCGCCGGCGGGGGGAGGGGCTGCGGCGGCGGTGGGACAGTGCAATGCAGTAAAACTATCCAGTCGTTGCGATGTTCCAGCGGTGGCGATGGCCGAGCTCTGTCTGAAGAGCAGGCTGCAATGCTGGGGTCCCCAGCCCCCGGGGCGAGAGTCAGAGACCCACTGCAGATCTCCCTTGCAGAGGGCTTCAGACGCCGGGTTGCCCGGTCGCCATCTTGCCGCGCCCAGATCTGTTTCTTTTTTCCTTTTAAGCTATCTAGGTCTTGCAATAATTGGGTAAAATATAGCTTTGTGAGCAAAATTAAAACCCTTGCCTTTCTCTCCAACTAATTCCTAGAGAATTTGGAAACTATTAATAAATAATATTTTACGGCACTACAGTAACTTGTATAATTTCAATAAGAATATGTTTTCTTTTGTAGTAAGACATAGTTATAGACACTGGCTATTCATCAAGGCTTTGACTGGAAGCATATATTTTCAGATACCATCAGACTTCTTTGAGAAATTGAGGCTGACTTAAAAGCCAATAAACTTGGGGAAAAAAGATGGACCAGGTTCTTCTACAAGATTGCCGTCTTTGTGGTAACTAGAGAATGTCACTTTCTGATAGGCCCAAGAACTTTTAAGATATTTTGGAGACCTCCATAAGAGAGGCATTCTCCCAATTTGTGCTGACATAGTCTAAGGGTAAGTCAAATTCTTTGCTTGACTTCCTTATATTGAGATGCTCTTGAAAAAGCCTAATCTGAAATTTTTCATAAAAAGTTTTGACAAAGCCAACTTTGTCAAAACTTTTTATTAAAAGACCTATAAGATAAATCACTATTCTTTCTGAACTTACCTAAAAAACCAAACTAAAGACGACCTATTTTGCAACTAAATTGATCTTGCCATGATATGCCTTTGTTAATATGGAGAACTAAAGAAATAAGCTTCTTTTCAAAAAAGTAAATCATTCAATAAATAAATATGTGTGTGGGGGAGAGAGAGAGAGAGAGACAGAGAGAGTGTGCCTCTATTATTAGATTTTAGACCTGTCCATTGTTTTTGAGTGTTTATTTGTTTGATTATGTAGACTAAATTCTGAATTTTTTGTTTTTTCCAATATCTGGCTACAACTATTCAGACTAACATTTTCCTCTCAACTTTTTAGTTGAAATTGAAATTGAATTTAATTGAAATTGAAACTCTGCTTTTATTAAAGCTCTAAAAACTGAAGCTAAATACAAAACTGATATAACCATCAGGAGAAAGAAGTACAGAAACATACATAAATAACCACTGTGCCTACTGATTTATAAACTACTTAGTTAACTGGAATACCTAATTGAGCTGCAATCTAGAAAAATCTATCTGACTGTTGCTGCTTGCCCTGCCCACTCCAGCAGAATATCCTTTAGAAACTAGAAAATCTAACTTTAGACTACTCCAGACATTAACCTTTGTTTTAAAATTTTATTTCTATAGAAATAGCTTTTTGCCTGCAGCATTTATAGGAGCTTAGCTTTGAGAACCTATCAGCAATGCCACCTCCTGGAATGTGACTCAGCTGTTTAACTGAACTGACTTATTCTGAGTTTAAGAGACTAATTCAAGAAAACGTGAGTGCTTGCTCCAATCTACGTTTCCCCGTTTGCTAACCTCTTATTTCACAATCTCTAACCCAAACCTCTCCATAGATACCAGTACTACTTCAGTATGTGAAATTTTCTGAAAATGAATTTTCAAATGGGGAGCCAAGGGAAATAAAACATATTTACCCCCAAATCTGTTTATTTGGCATATTCAAAGACAGTTATTCGAAGGACCAGCACTTTTGTCCTTTGGGGAATAGCTCTGAAAAGCTGCCTTTTGGGAAGATTTGTATCTGAAAAGAAAGATCTAAGTTGATGAAATAAACAGGCTTTATGAGACACGCCTCCCACGTTTCAAACACAGGCTACCATCTCCTCTTTCTGAGGGAAGCTCCAGGTTACCCAAGATATTTTCAACTGCGTGGCTTTCCTCCCTTACCTCTACCATGGCCTGTGATGCTGCCTCCCCTAGAGCCCCAAGAAACATGGTCCCAGGCCACTGGTCTTTGTCTCATTCATGTCCTTGGGAAACCACTTACTTCTGCACCCCCTCTCGCCTCTCCTCAACGCAGAGGATAATCAACCTTCTTTGAGTTTTTATACTTTGTTTGATTCTCACGCCCACGTACATGTTGATAAATATTCAGGACATTTTCTCTTATCGATGTGGCTCTTACCAGCTTGTTTTCTAGACTCAAATGATCACAACTTCAGGGAAAAATTAAATTTCCATAATATGGTAAGTTTTGTCCAGAATATGAGTATGTAGAAAAAGAAAGAATATCACTAAGATCCAGAACAAGGCATATCATACTAGCTTTATTTTATTTTAACAAGATTTCTAAACTGCTAGGTTGCAGAAAAGCTATGGCCATTATGGAATTCTAGTTCAGCATTTAACACAAAGTGGCCTTTTATGCTATTTTAAGGGCAATCGAGACACATGAGCTGAATAACATTAATGGGTGAACTCCACTGGCTTTGCAGCCATAACGATGATTAAGATGATTAAGACAGTGATGTCAATCTGGAAAGAAGTTTCTACAGACAAGCTGAAGGGCTTGGATTAAAATTCACCTGATCATCATATTTCTGTGTTTTAAAGGTTCAACAGGCTAGTAATGCATGAGTTGATTAAATCGGAACTCTGAAAATAAAACAACAGAAAAAAATCTGACCCATCAGAATTTAATAGAAAAGATGACATAACTTCATCTTAGGTCCAAACACTAATACTAGAAATGCAAAATGTAACAAATATTGCTTTGCTGCAGCACACAGGAACAAATTCGTGTCCATAATACAAGTCACCGATGAGGTGTGATTGCCAAAAAGATAATGAGCTTATGGAGTATATTAATTAAAATATAACACTTCATTAGCAGACACTATAATTCTGCACATGATTAGACAGCTCTCACATAAAGTTCAGAGGAGTGGTTTATGCCTGGCAACAAGAAATGGGAAAGCTGGAGCAGAGACAAGTAAACAGGGAGAGAGTAGGCTTCTCAACCAAGGTGTGTGAAGATGGATCAGAGCTGGATGGAGATTGTAATGATGGTGCCGGTGCCCATCCACCCCCTTTACCTGGCCAGGGCACCTATCCCACCGAGTGTGCTGGTTATTAAGGGATAACAGCCATTATCTGATCCCCCTTCTTTGAAGAATTGCACTCAGCGAGACAGAAGCCCCTACCCAGAGAGTCACTGTCCACATTCACCAGCCCTTCACCTCTACCCAACCCTAATGCCTGGGAACAGCCTGAGCCCATGACTGACTAACACAGAGGTGCAAAGTCTGGATCCTCTACTCAGGCTGGGTCAACGTTGTGGCATAATAAACATGTGCTCCAGAGCTGTTGAGGTATCTAGATGTGACTCTTTCCTAAGCCCTGGACACAGTGCCTTCTACCAAGAGTTGAAACATACAGACAGCAGAAATAATATAAAGAATGCAAAAGAAAGAGAAGGAACTGCTGAAGTATTTAGTGGTCTCCCCCCAAATATCTTGCCCCTTCTAACCCTATTTAAAATGTGTCCATTCTGGTATTGCAAATGTGCAGTGCAGTGCATTCAGGAAACACCTAGCTGCAATGACGCTAAACAGTTATTGTTCGTGCACCATAAGACCCAGGTTGAATAATATGACTACTAAAGTGTCTAATCAAATTAAAAATAATATATTTTACAATTCAGGTGTATTATTATATATCAAAAGTCTTTTTTTTTTGAGTAGGAGTCTTACTCTGTCACCCAGGCTGGAGCATAGAGGAAAGATCACAGTCACTGGAGCCTCGATCCTTCCACCTCAGCCTTCCAAGTAGTTGGATCTACAGGTGCACGCCACCTTGGCCAGCTCATTTTTTTGGTTTATTGTAGAGGCAAAGTCTCATCTTATTGCCCAGGTTGGTCTCTAATTCTGGACTCAGACAATCCTCTTGCCTCTACCTCTCAGTGTGCTGGGATTACAGCTGTGAGCCATGGCGTCTAGCCAGAAATCAATTTTTGATGGTGGCATTAAACTTTATCATTTCCTTCGATCAAATATTGATTTTTAAAATTTGGCGCTGGGCTCGGTGGCTCAGCCTGTAATCCCGCGCCTTTGGGAAGCTGAGTTGAGTGGATTGCCTGAGCCCGCGGGTTTGGGACCCACCTGGGCAGCGAAATCCTCATCTCTACAATAAATTAAAAAATCAACCAGGCGTGGTAGTGCGTGCTTGTAGTTCCAGCTACTTGGAAGTCTAAGGCAGAAGGATCGCCGGAGCCCAGCAGGTCGAGGTTGTGGTGGCCGGGAGCAGCCACTGCACTCCAGTCTGGGTGACAGAGTGAGACTCCAACTCAAAAACAACAACAACAACAACAAAAAAAAAAACAATAAAATTTGGCATGTTGTCCAAAACAGTGCTCATATGCACATGCACATGCACACATATACATATATAGACACACACATTTACACAGATACATCATGGAAGCAAAATCTCCTTTAAATGATACTTACTCTTATTTCTGTGTAATGCTCACAAAAATTTACTATTTAATTCTATTATTTGCTTAAATGACCCATTAAGCTCATTTTGCAGCCAACATTAGGCTGAGACCATAATGCTCAAAGGACTTCAATGTTCCTTCAAATTCCAAGCTCAAGGGTCTGTTTTAACATATAAAAAATTACCCTTGAAACTCTACCTCACATTCAAAATTCCCAGTGGTTCAAAAGAGCTGCAGTCTCAGGAGTACTTGGTAAAGCAAAACATTACCAGATTCTAGCTGTCTACTGAGGCTGACATTCCCTGGAAATCTAGATTCGATTCATTTTCACCTCCCTCCCACCCTGAGCGAGCCATCTGTTCCAAACTTTACAAGACTCCTAATCTTCCTGCTTAGTTTTGGCAAATTCTTGCATGTTTACCATCTTAAAAGAGTTTAGGTAGTATCTCCCTAACCAATCCATTTGTTTAAAGTATTTATAGAGTATAATTATTATTTTAGAGGAGTCCCGAAAAGGGTTACTTCATCAAAATGAGAGAATGTCATAGGTGTCACTGAGACACATGTTGGCCACTCCACACCAGGCAGGGGCAATCGTCCTTACCACATCTGGAATCTCTCTATCTTGCTGCTTCAGCGTCCCTGTCTTCCTCTATTTTTAGGACCTTCAATTCCTCCAAATTCTCTTTCGTACAGCCCCTGCTGCTAAACTTGCACTGACAGTGATGGTCCCAGGCAGGTAATCATACTGCAGTCAACTACATGGTGGCTTCTTCCAGGACAGGCGGGGCCACAGGGAACCAACACTGCTGGTCTTTTGCAATCAGTTCTGCCATAGTTCTAGCTCGTGGGGAGTTTTAAGGATTGAAAAGGAAAAAACTGTATTTGGAAGATAAAGGAATCAACTGCCTCAAAGAGGACTAGAATAGCTTTGACAGGTTGAAATGGAAAAACGTAACATTGGCGATGATGAGCAAAACTGAGCCAGGAATTTCGCAGCTGCACCGAGGTGTGGAAGTCACCCTGCTAGGGATGGGACCTGGCCGAGCAGCCTGCAGCCAGACTGCAGCTGTTGACTGTAGCCTGAGACAGCGAGGCAGGAGCCAGGCGGAAAGAGTCCAACCCAAGCAGGGCCCGCTCCAGAGCTGGAGGAAGTGGATGAGGATGGCGGGGGAAAGTGTGAAGGCTGGCCTGGTTGCATGTGGCAGGGAGAGCCCCATAGGAGGGGCTGAGACACTGCCAGGGCAGGTAAGCGGCCATGAGGAACCCACATGGGAGACCCCGGGAGGGCAGACAAGAGGAACCACAGAGAGGCTCCCAATCTGTGCTTTACCAAGTGGTTATTCCAGGAATTAATGACCTTCCCTTTGTGTCTACCATAATGAGTGTTTCTTTTATAACATTTCAGATAAACTTGTTGATCTTTAAGACAAGTGTAGTCAAGCAAATGACTTTCTTTCTTTGTCACACTTTCCTCTTCCTTTTTTCTGCATTTGCTCCTGCCAAGAATTTCCCCCATACTCGCTTGTGTGTCACATTTTTTTACAGATTTTTTTTTTAACTTTTTTAATGTCTTTTGTCAAAAAAAATATTAATCCATGTCTTTAGTTAACCAATTCACCAATGTTTATTGAAGCTTGTCTGAGAGCTAGACTTTGTTGCAGGCGGTTGGATAAGCAAAGATATAAAGTTGTGGCCTTTCACCCATAAAGAATATCGAGAACAGAAAGAGAACACAGATCGGTGCATGGATACCTCTCTAATTCACAGAAGTCACCCTTATATCGAGAAGAAGTGAGAGTTTGTTGCTGGTTTGTAATCATGACCTTAGTTACCTATCTTTTTTCTCTGAAAAGGACAAAAATGAACAGAAAGTGTCCTCTCACCCATCCACCCTGACCAGTTCTTGGATTCTGGCCCCCAAGCAAACTGCCTTAACAGATTCAGAGTTTTACTAGCTTCCCACTGTCATGTGGACACAGATTAACCATGAACCGAGGCCTAAAAATAGACCAGAAAAATCGGGGTATCCAACTGAGAAAACACTGTTATGGAGTAGTAAATACACAATTGAGTTCCATAAATTACTCTTTAAGTGGTGCATGTTTCACAAAAGCTAAACATATGGTTACTTAGAAAGCAGGGAAAAAGGCAATCTAGAAACTTAAAATCTCCCCTGAGTCTGAAGGACAGTCTCATACCAGCAAATAGCAAAACAAATATTTTGCTCTACTGAAACAATAATCAAGTAATTTCAATATATAAAATAATATATATAAAATAATAAGTTCTTTTTCTCAAATGAAGGGTGTGTAATGAGAGAGAGAGACCTATAATTCAATCTGAAGGAATGAACTGAATGAGGCTCTCACAGACTGAGGGACCTGAGTTTCCAAGTTATTCAGTCTTTTGTCACTGTACATTTAGGGGAAGCATGATATTCTAATTTTTTTCTCATTGTAACAAATGGAGAGGGAGAACAGGGCTTCAAATCAATTAACACATTCGGAATATATTTTTAAAACCACTTAGCAAACTCATGTGAGAAACATGTTTGAAGAAATAAACTTAAGTAGGGAAATTGATTAGGCATTTGCTGAGCAGAGATATGCAAAGCAGGTATTAGAAATGACCAAAAGGCATAAGGTTATTATAAGGATATAATTGAAACTTGAAGTAGGTCATATGATAAAGGAAAAGGAATTTTAAAAATTTTAAAAAGGAAATTATATGAACCACTCAGGGCAGAGCAGTGCCTTCCAATCTTCTGGTCATGAAACCAGATGTGGACGGAGTAGACTTTCAGGAGATAAAGTGTTCTGATATGTTTTTAAGATGGTGTCAACAGAATTGCTAATGGATTAGATACAGGTTTGGAAGTAAATATAAGAGTGAAAGATGATTCTAAGTATGTTGGCACGTGGGTCTTTTCCCAATATATATGTGACATTAAAAAATTATCTAACCTAATCTTCAAAAAGCATAGCTCTCACTTAGTTTGTTTCTCTCCTTACCATCAAGAAAGGTATTTGTATATGTATATGTTGCCTGGGTGAAGGTGAAGAAAAAGTTTGTGCCTTCCAAAACATCTTTACCAGAAAATCTAGAACATTTTCCATAAAGAAATTAACTTTTAAAAATCTCATACAACAAAAACATTTTCACTTTGTCTCACCTGTATCCTCAGAAATTCTTTATACCCCCATTCAGAGCTCAGGTGATGAGTCAATTCATTTTGTTTCTTTAAAAATAAATATTAAACATATATTTACACATGTAACTATAGTGTCCGAGATTAAAATTTTTTTAATGGTCATACATTCAGAGTGTCCTTTGAAGTGATTACTTTAGGCAGCTGTGGTCTTATTCAAAGGTTGTTATCTTTCCTCAAACATTTTTGGGAGACTTCTGGGAAGATGGTGGCAGAGCCAGTTGAACTATGTGAGTGCCAGTTTTAATATGTGTGTGAATGTATGTGTGAGAGTTTGATTTCAATTCCTTTTTGTTCTCTATTTTCTGTTTTGTGTTGGAAATGTATGTGTGTGTGTGGGTGTGTGTGTGTGTGTATGTGTGTGTGTGTATCTCTGTGTGTATGTCAGGTTTTCATGTTTTTGCTTATTTGTTTGTTTTGTTATTTTTTCCAGTTCATTTTGGTTTTAGTTTGTGTGTTGAACTGTTTTTTGTTTTGGTTTCTGCTTTTGTTTCTCTGTTTTTAAATTTTAATTTCATTGATTGTTATCCATCTTATTTCATTCTACTTTACTCTGTGCTCCTCATTGCTGTTACTGTATCTTGGACTCAGGAGGTACACATACAAACCCATTGCACTGTCATATATAGTGGTGGTGGGGAGTGGGTCTCAGGGAACCCATACCACAATCATTGTGATTTGCAAGTAGTTTCTGAATCCTAGCTCCCCATACTCCACCTCATTCAACTCTCAAAACTATAAGAGACAGCAAAGCTTCCCACCCATAAACCTGCTTCAAAATAGAACAAATTCAGAGCCCTGATCAGGGAAGAATCAGGGCTGAGAAAACATCAGAAGTGAAAGCCTTTCCCACAGCCACTGAATAACAGAACTAAAGAAAAAAGAAAGATGTCTCAAATGAGGAAAGATATCAATGGGAGAACTCAGATAATTCTCAGTGTAACAAAGATAAAATGCCTGAAAAAATCAGACCTCAAAGCCCAAACAATGAAAATCATAATATCTGGTCCCAAGTTACAATAGGTATTAGAAATAGATGGAAAGAGTGAATAAGACTCGAGAAAGACAAGACACAACACTGAAAAAACTTTTAACAGAAATTTTGGCCATAAAAAAGTTTCATTTAAGCCGGGCTCGGTGGCTCAACCTGTAATCCCGCGCCTTTGGGAGGCTGAGGTGAGTGGATTGCCTAAGCCCGCGGGTTCGAGACCCGCCTGGGCAGCGAGACCTCATCT
Source organism: Carlito syrichta (assembly GCF_000164805.1). Classification (NCBI taxonomy): domain Eukaryota; kingdom Metazoa; phylum Chordata; class Mammalia; order Primates; family Tarsiidae; genus Carlito; species Carlito syrichta. The sequence goes on along the minus strand of NW_007245233.1, from coordinate 231,337 downwards.
CTACAATAAATCAAAAAATCAGCCGGGCGTGGTAGCGCATGCCTGTAATTCCAGCTACTTGGAAGGCTGAAGCGGAAGGATCGCCGGAGCCCCAGCAGGTCGAGGCTGCGGTGGCCGGAAGCGGCCACTGCACTCCAGTCTGGGCGACAGAGTGAAACTCCAACTCAAAAAAAAAAAAAAAAAGTTTCATTTAGGAAATAAATAGCAAGATGACAAGCATGGAAAGCAGAATTAATCAAGCAGAAGAAAGAATCTCAGAACTTGAATACCAAAACACGAAATTACCCAATATCTAAAAAACATAGAAGGAAAACTCAGAAAGAAAGAACAAAGCCTCCAAGAGATGTGTGATTATATCAAGAGGTTGAATCTAGGTATGACTGATATCCCAGAAGAAAAAAAAGAAAGGTTGAACACCCTGGAGAATGTATTCCAGGAGGTTATTCAAGAAAACATCCCCCGTCTCACCAGAGATCTGACCATCCAAACACAAGGGACACAAGAACCCCTGCAAGACATCAAACGAGAAGACCAATCCCTAGACACATAGCAATTTGCCTGCACAAAGGGTACCAAAAAAAATTCTAAAGCAGCAAGCAAGAAAGGTCAGACTATTTACCTGGGAAAACCAATCAGAATAGCAGCAGAACTATCAGCAGAAACACTACAAGCTAGAAGAGACTGCAGTTCAATATCCAAAGTCCTCAACGATAAACACTTTCAGCCGAGAATTTCCTACTCAGCCAAGCTTAGCTTTATCAACAATGGAGAATTAAAATCTTTCCCAGATATCCAATGTCTAAGAGATTATGCAGCTTCCAGACCACGTCCACAGGAGACACTTAAAAAGGTGTTAAGCACAGAAGAATAAAAGAAAAGAATGGCCACACACTTCCCAAGAGAAAAGGAGAACACAGAATCAACAAGGACTATATTGCAACTTCAAAATTGAAAACACAAACATACATTAACCCCAAAGTTGAAAGAAAACAAACAAAAAAGAAAAAACTTTATAAGAACCTCATGACTGGGATAAGTAATCATATTTCAATAATCAGCCTGAATGTGAAAAGTCTAAATGCACCACTGAAAAGACAGAATGGCAAACTGAATAGAAAACCATGACCCAATTATTTGCTGCATCCAGGAAACTCATCTCACAACAAGGAACACAGAGACTCAAAGTTAGAGGATGGGAAATGAATTTCCAGGACAATGGATCACAAAAGAAGGCAGGAGTTGCAATCCTAATGTCAGACAAAACAACCTTTAAGCTATCAAAAATTAAGAGAGACATGGAAGGACACTACATACTGATAGAAAGTTTAGTGCACCAAGAAGAAATATTCATCGTAAACATATATGCACCCAACAAAGGAGCACCAGTGTTTATAAAGCAACTACTAAGCAAACTAAAAGAAGATATTGGCTCTAACACTATTTTGACTGATGACTTAAGTACTAACTTGAGGACTAACAACCCTAGATAGATTATCAAGGCAAAAAAAAAAAAAAATCAACAAAGAGATCCAGAACCTCAACCTAACACTTGACCAAATGGATTTAATAGGTACTTACAGAACACTTCACCCAACAATCACAGAATATATATTCTACCTATCACCACATGGAATGTACTCCAAGATTGATTATATGTTCAGCCATAAATCAAGCATAAGCAAATTTCATAATATCAAAATACTGCCATGGACCTTCTCAGACCACAGTGGAACAAAAATAAATATTAACACCAACAAAATTCCCCCAATACCCACAAAGACATGAACACTAAGCAGCATGATGCTGAATGATTACTGGGTCAACAAAGAAATCAAAACTGAAATTAAAAGATTCATGGAAATAAAAGAAAATGAAGTAACATTTTACTAAAACCTCTGGGATGCTGTAAAATCAATCCTAAGAGAGGAATTTATATCTCTGCAAACACACATTAAGAAAATGGAAAGAACAAGTTACTAATCTAAAAAATCACCTAAGGGAGCTTGAAAAGCAAGACCACAAAAACCCAAACTTTAGCATAAGAATCAGGTCACTAAAGTAAAAACCCCAAAATGGGACAAAGAAGACAAAAATAATGTCCAAAAAAACTAACAAAACAAAATCTGTTTCTGTGAAAGAATAAACAAGATTAATGGACCCATAACCAGACTGACAAAGAAAAAGAGAGAAAAAGCCCAAATAAACACAATCAGAAATGCAAAAGATCAAATTACAACTTACTGTAAAGAAACACAAAAGTTTATTAGCGACTACTACACACATTGGTATGGAAACAGACTTGGTAACCTAAATGAAATGGAGGATTTTCTGACATCACACAACCTCCCAAGGTTGAAACAAGAAGACATTGAGACACTAAATAGACCAATTAAAACCCAGGAAATTGACCCCATCATAAGAAAACTGCCTACAAAAAAAAAAAAAAAAATCCTGGACTAGATGGCTTTCCAGCAAAATTCTACAAAATATACAAGGAGGAGAAGATACCAATCCTACTGAAAGTATTTCAGGCAATTGAGAAAGATGGAATTCTCCACAAATCATTTCACAAAGCTAACATCACACTGACACCCAAACCAGGTAAGGATCCAACCAAAAAAAGAGAACTGCAGGACAAGATCACTAATGAACACAGATGCAAAAATTCTCAACAAGATTCTAGCAAATCGGATCCAACAACACATCCCAAAAATCATTCACCATGACCAAGTAGGCATCATTCCCAGGATGCAGGGCTGGTTCAACATCCACAAGGCAACAAATGTAATTAAATACATCAACGGACATGAAAACAAGAACCACATAATTATATAATTAGCTGCAGAAAAGGCCTTTGATAGAATCCAGCATACCTTCTTGATAAAAACCCTTGAACACTTAGTCATAGAAGGAACATACCTCAAAATAGTAAACACCATCTAGGTTAATCCCAAGCTAGTATATTGCTAAATGGACAGAAACTGGAAGCATTTCCTCTGAAAACCAGAACAAGACAAGACTTCCCACTCTCACCCGTCTTGGTCAACATTATGTTGGAGGTTGTAGCCATAGCTATTAGATAAGAGGAGGAAATCAGTAGTTTCCAAATAGGAAAAGAAGAAGTTAAATTATCCCACTTTGCTGATGATATGACCCTATACCTTGAAAAACCAAGGGCATCTGTCAAAAACCTCCTTGCACTGATAAAGGACTTTGGCAAATTCTTGGGGTACAAAATAAAAGTGCAAAAGACAGTCACATTATTATATACCACCAACAAACAGGCAGAGAAACAAATATGAAGCACAATCCCATTCAAAATAACCAACACAAAAAAGGAACTATCTCAGCACCTTCCTAACCAGAGAAATGAAAGACCTTTACAGTGTAAACTACAAAACACTGCTCAAAGAAATCCAAGAAGACACAAACAAATGGAAGAATACTCCATGTTCGTGGATAGGAAGAATTAACATTATTAAGTTGTCCACCTACCAAGGGCAATCTACAGGTTCAGCGCAATACCCATGAAATTGCCAACATCATTCTTCTCAGACCTGGAAATGACAAGGCAGAAATTCATATGGAAATATAAATGATCATGAATAACCAAACCAATCCCTAGCAAAAGAAACAAAGCAGGAGGTATCACACTTCCAGACTTTAAACTTTACTATAAAGCTGCAATAAACAAAACAGTCTGGTATTGGTATAAGAACAGACATATGGACCAATGGAACATGATAAAGATTCTGGAAGCAAAACCTCAATTCCTCAGCCAACTCATCTTCAACAAAACCTCCACCACCAATCACTGAGGAGAGGAGAACCTATTCAGTAAATGGTGCTGGGAAACCTGGATTACCACATACAAGAGGTTTAAACAGGACCCTTACCTATCACCATAGACAAAAGTCAACTCTAAATGGGTCAAAGACCTAAGTGTAAAACTTCAGACTATAATAATCTTAGAAAATGCAGGAGACACCCTTACAGAAATTGGAGTGGGCAACCAATTCCTGATCAAAACACTAAGTGTCCATACCATGAGAGATAAGATAGACAAGCGGAACCTCATGAAACTGAAAAGATTCTGCAAAGCAAAAGAAACCATCAAGAAAGCAGGGAGACAGTTCACAGATTGGGAAAAAAATATTTGGCAATTATATATCCGACAAAGGCCTCACATCAACAGCCCCATTAAAAATTGGGCAAAAGACATGAGTAGAAAGTTCTCAAAAGGAGATATATAGGCAGCCAACAAACACATTAAAAAGTGCTCAGCCTCACTCATCATCAGAGACATGAAAATCAAAACCACATTGAGATTGAGATACCACCTAACCCCAGTAAGAATGGCCATCATTAATAAAACAAACAACAATAGATGAAGGTGAGGACGTGGAGAAAAGGAAATGCTTCTACACTGCTGGTGGGAATGCCAACTAGTGCAACCTCTTTGGAAGACAGAGGTAACTACCTCTGTCTAGTGTGGCAATTTCTAAAAGAACTAGAAACTGACCTTCCATATGACTCAGAAATCCCCCCTACTGGGAATATACCCAGAGGAACTCAAAGCATTCTACAGAAAAAAGATACCTGCACACACAGGTTTATCACAGCACTATTTGCAATAACCATAACATGGAACCAACCATGTCACCAATAGAAGCGGAACTGGTTTAAAAAAATGGGGTACATATACTCAAGGGGATATTATACAGTCATAAAGATGGACTTCACAGTAACTCAGATGGATTTAGAGTCAATACTAGTGATCACAGAGAACAAAGTATCACAAGTTCTCACTTATAAGTGGACCCTGAACATTTACCATAATACTATACGAAAGGGATTGGCAGTAGCAGAATACTGCTGTGGTGGGAAGTACATTAAGCTTACCTAATCTCATACCAGGCAAAATGGCAACCAAAGGAAAAGCCAACCTTGACCTTTTCAATGTCCACTTTTATACCTAGTCCTGAACTGTACTCCACATCTTTAAAACAATGTTCTAAAAATTAGGGACTCTGGGGTGGACAGTTACTGAGTGAAATGTCTTGGATCTGTTTCCAAAATTTAAGTAGAATCTCAAAAATCGAAAGGTTCCCTGGCACCATGAACGTTCAAAAGAATGTGCTGGAGACTTGGAAGCATTTCTTTTTGAGGTAGTTCCAAACTGTGAAGAAGCATGATAGAATCCATGGAACAAGGAGACAAACTCCCTAGACCGATATTGTGCACAGCGGTCATCTATGTCAGAGCCATGCCTACAGATAAGGCTTAAGGGACTTAAAAACAAGGCACAGCCTTGGCATCAGCCCTCTGTTTCTCCCTTCCTGGCAGGCTACCTCCAACATTATTGGAGACTCAGCTTAGGCTCACCTCATCCGTCCTGTCATTCATCCAGCAAGGATTCATTGTGCCAGATGTGTGCCCTTCAGCACTGGGGATCCAAAATTGCAAAGGACAATTGTCTTCATTTAGGGTGAGGAAGAGATGATGAACAGACAAATATAGTAAGGTAGGTGCTGAGATCGAGAACCCCACAGCTGTGGAGGAACAGCCAACTTATCCATGGGAATTGCACGTTCCAAGAAATCTTACTTCAAGCAGAGATAACTGGTCAGTATCCTATGGGTTTGCCAAGTGGTGGATGCTTTGCTTTGGTGGAGAAGAGAGGGGAGTGTAATTACCATTTCCACAAGATAGGTAGAGTAGCTTCTGGGAAATTGATAAGCAAATGATTGTTGGACATGGGTTTCTCCTTCAGTCGAGTATAAGCTCCCCTGGGGAAAGGTTATGCCTGATTCAGGTTTGTGTTTGGAGGGCATGGCCAATGCGTAGCACGTTGGCCCTGGTCACTACTAAGTAAATGCCTTTGGAATCTGGAGTGAGTGAACTGTCACTGTAATTGAAAAGATGAAATGAAGCTTATCTGACCAAAACAAAAAAATGATTTAAGTGCAACTCTTAAATAATGTTGTATAAAAAAAAGTCCTTTTTGGGGATCATTTTTGAGTTTTGATAAACTGTAATGCCAGTCAGCAAGTTCTGCTTATTGCAATGATAAGGCTTCTGACACATAAATTGCACATACCATACAAAATGTATGTTATATGGTGCCTGCAATAGTTGAGGGGGGGTAACCTTTTGGGTCTCCTCTCGTTGTGGGAGCTTCTCTGTTCTCTCATAAATCCTGCTTTTTTAAAAAAGAGAGGGAGATAAATGCCTAATCTGAAACAATAAAGTTAGCTACTGTCCAACATCTATAAATTAATTAGCTTCCAAATTTAAATAACGTGGTTGCTGTGTGTTAGAATAAGAAGTCAGGTGCAAGTAAAATGTAACATAAGCATTTCCCAGCGAAGTGTTTGTTACGATATTTCCAGAGAAGAAGGTTAGTGCTGCGTATATGATGAGATTTCTTGGATAAATAGATAAATAAATGGCCAACATCACTAAACATTAGACGATTGAAACAGTGAAATTACTTGAGAGAACTAATTATAACTCCAGCTAATTTTATGTGTATGGCTGAATTGACTAGTTCTTGGAGATTCCTTCTCTTTGGGCACAGTGATCAAGCTAGGGCAATTGATCCCATCACCCTGTACTGTCATTAAATAAAGGAAACCTGCCTAAGCCAATTGATGAAATTTGTCATTGGCACATGTTTATTCATTTACTCATTAATTAATGCATTCATTTATTGAACATGTATCTTATGTGCCAAAATTACAAAGATAGATTGTACATGTTTCTTATTCTCATAAAATGTGTGATCTATAGAGGCAGATAAGCCTGTGGATTAAAAAAGAAAATAAAGAGCACAGAGAACATGGGTTTCACATCTGACTGCAGGATAGAGGGAAAGGGCTCTAAGGAAGCATGATGGTGCATGATGATTTGGAATATAAAGCAGCTTTTCCTGTAAATGGGGCAACGAATATGTTGACAAAAAGACCAAACTCTGTAAAATATTTAAAGAGATTTATTCTGAGTCTGCTATCTGTCATTCCGTATGCCTGAATCCTTTCCTGATGCTATACCAGAGTCAGGTTGGAATGTGTTGTCTTATGGCCACAGAGTTTGTGTTATCGGTCTTCTGATCTCTTCTTTAGTGTTAATGCTGATCAGTTGTGCATGAACTTCACAAGAAAGGAGATATAATGACACATATCTGACCTCCTTTCCCATCATGGCCTGGAATTTAGTTGGTTGGGAGTGGGGAGCTCACAATATTATTTTTGATTTTCAGATCCCAGGAGGAAAACTCCTTCAGCAGAGGAAGCGATGGGAGGGGGAAAAAAGTTAAATCTGAGTAAAATGTGTATGAGTCTTGTCTATATTATTTTTACAACTTTTCTATTAGTAGAAAAAGTGTTTAAATAAAAAGTTAAAAACAAAGTAAAATAAAAACGAAATTAAATATATGTATGTGTACCTTCCTGAGTTTCTCTCCCTCCCTCTTTTCTTTCTCCCTCCTCTTTTCTGGATCTGGAGATGGAGAGCCACATGGAATGCTTCCTGGGACCTGTAGGATGGCAAGAGGACTCACAGGCTCTGGAAAGTCCCTGGACAGGAGTGAGCCCCATGTTCCCCCTTGGACATTGTCTCCCTTTCTTCCCAGGGCTCTCCTGGGGTCCTGTGGTCTCCCTTCACACTGCCACAGCTGCCCCTGCACCTAATAGGTGCTCTGCACAGTCATTCACTCAACAAACCCACCCTCAGTCATTCAGTGACAAAACAATGCCCAGAGACTTGGGTCAAAGTATTCCGTTGGTGAATGCTTCTCCGATGAAGGGATTTGGACTGAGTCCAGTCCTTGTTCTGTCTTTTATTGACCATGTTCCTGATCCCTAAACAACTCTGAACCTCTCATGCTGGAGAGGCAGCATGGACTAGGGATAGTACTGATTCTAGGGCTGCTGAGAACGTAAATCGAGTGTTGCTTGTGAAAATATTATATAGACACACGACAGTTCACACGTGGTACTTTGATTGATCAGCCCACTCTGTCCTAGGCCAAGTGTACAATAAGTGCCTTTAACTGGGCTAAGCTGTTTGGAGTGGATGCTTTCTCTTGGCTTCCCTCGTCTGCATTTTGCAGGGAGGTCACGCACAGTAAGGGATTTGCAAGACAAAATTCTCCCAGAGTGACTGCTCCCGAGACCACTAGATCAGAGGCCTTGCACAGGATGTAGATATAGGCATAGAGACCTCCTCACTCTCTCTGACCATTTTTATATCAGTAGACGCTTTGTTGTTTTCTCAGTATATGTGGTCAACCTCCGGAACATTTGTAGATTGAACAGCCAGGTCCCAAGACTGTCTAGGGTTTGTAGATTTAGCACATCACAAAAGAAAGATGCATTTTGGAGGCTGATGTGCAGGAGTGAGGATTTCACACAGTACGGGGGCCTGACTTTACTCCGGGGTTGGTTTTCATCCATGAGATAGCTCCCAGCAGGGATGCATGCCTAAGGAGGGTACACACCAGAGAAATAAAGTTGTTTAAATGCTAATAAATCTGTTAATATAACTTAGCACAAAGGAAAAATATCATACCATCATATCAATAGAGGGTAAAAAGTTATTTGGCAAAACTCAACATTCATTCTTGACTTAAAAGATTTTACTCAACAATGCAAGTAAAAGCTTTCTATCTCGTCCCAAAACCTAGCATTTGGTTAATAGGGAAACACTAGAAGGCTTTCCACTAAAGTCAGAAAAAATACGAGGATACTCTGGGTATGGCCACCTTTCCTATTGTGGGGCAAAATAAACAGGTAAAAATCTACCTCTACACAAAATTTCAAAGAAAACTAGTCAGTATTATCTGCACAATGAAATACAATGTAAAGTATAATTAATTTTAAATATGGCATATATTCTGTATGTAAATGTTTGGACACAATTCCTTTAGAAGTCAAAATATTCACATTTATAAGTATATATCTAATTATAATAATACATTGGAAATAAAATGAGACAGAAAATATTTAACTGAATGTTGTCAATAATTTTCTTTACACTTAATATTTTGATACAAACAATAAATAAGCATACTTATATCTTTATAAATACATGTCTATATGATCAACACAATACAAAAGCCAAGAAATACAATGGCTCAAACACCATGAGGATCTCTGTCATTAGAGAGATGTTATCCCCAAATGCTAAACAACTCTTAGTGAAATTTCAAACAACAGAAAGTACAATATATTCTTAATTTACTTTGCCGTTGCTTTTCCGGAAAATGCAAAATATTTTAAAACTGCAAAAATATTTGGAGATTTATATGGTAAACAGAGTTATGTTCTAAGCTCAGATACTTATGAGCTGGTTTTCATCTATATGACTGGGAAAATTTGAAAGTCATTGGAGGAATGTTATAAATTTTTATTGTGGGAGACTTTTTTGGCACTTTCGAGAATGTCTACTATCCCTAGCTGCCACCTTCTAAATGCGAATGGCACCCTATCACTATTGTGCTAATCCAAACTGCCTTGACATAGACTTCCAAATAGTCCTTGGGGCCACTCTACAAACCTCTCCTCAGATCTGGGCTGGTTTCCTGGACCAGTGGGTTCTACAGTCCCCATGGGCCCTGCATTCAGAAGAGCCCCATGACTAGGCTTTCATGTTCTGTGTTAGTCATCTTAAAATTTTCAGTAATTTTGTCTTTGAATTTGTGTTTTGTTAAATAAACTCTAATGGGACAATGGAGCATGTGTTGAGGGTTTGGAAGCTTGGAGCCTTGGTGTGGTCTTACCTTCTGCCACCTCCTCTTTGCCCCAAGAGGGATTCTGATGGGCTGCTTTCCCATCCCTTACGCCTGAAGTCTTTCCTGATCTCTCCCACCCCACCCTGGCCTGAAGATCTGTTGACCCTTGCCCTCTGCAGGACCCTGACATGGGTATAGGAAAGGCCAAGGTTATGTGTGCACAACTCAAGATGTCTTGGATGGGAGTGACAACAGTTGACTCTGGCCTGGACTGGCAGCACCCTGGAACCTTGTATGATGTGCCTGTCACTCACCCTTGATCTAGGAACCCAGTGCATCCCAGAACAGCTATGGCAATATCCCTTCAGTTCACTCTTCTTCCATGAACTGGAGCTGTAGTCTCATGGAAACGGACGACACTGGATCAACTTATGTACTACTAGCTGGATCGGGCACTGCAATATGGCAGTGGGCAGGTGGTGACAACCAAAAGCTGGTGCCTTTACTGGAACATTTTTCCTGCTAATCTTTTTTCTAATAAGAAGTTTCGCATTTTTATTGCACCCTGGGCCCCACAAATTTTGTAGTTGGTTCTGGCTCTAATTTTGTGCCTATTATAGAATAGTGATAAATGTGATAAAATATTATTTGCGTCCTCTTAGAAATAAACGTATTCATAATAATCAGGTGCAAAAATTGGAATAATTCATTATTTATTATTATTATTTACATTTGAAGTACAGTTTTACTATGAGCTACTTCCCTAGTAGTTATCCTTCATATTAAAATGAGGACATAACATTGATCTTTTTTTAAATATTGAAATAGTTATCAACACACTTAGTTTCAGGATAGCAGATACTTTCATAAACAATTTTATAGGATGAGAACATCAATGTTAGTGAGGTTAATAACACCTGTTTGCAAAGTAGTAAACAATCCAAATAAAAAGAAAGAAAGAAAGAAAGAAAGAAAGAAAGAAAGAAAGAAAGAAAGAAAGAAAGAATATTGAGATATAAAAATGTGAAAGCAGCAGGGAGAGTATATGGTTCTAGACTCAGAAGATCCATAAGTCAATCAAAATATTAGCAGAGACAAAGACATAGCTCATATAAATAGTAGAATATTAAGTTAATATACATAAAACAGTAACTGTCACAGAAACCAAAAAAGTCAGTCAAAATATAAAAGACTAAAAAAACCCTTTGCAACATATCAATAAAATGATAAAACATGTAGGACTAAAGTTAATAAGAAATAAGAAGCTGGGCTCGGTGGCTCAGCCTATAATCCCGCGCCTTTGGGAGGCTGAGGTGAGTGGATTGCCTGAGCCCACGGGTTCGAGACCC
>NW_007245233.1:201862-220028 GCF_000164805.1 Carlito syrichta | reverse complement strand
ACTGCACTCCAGTCTGGGTGACAGAGTGAGACGCCAACTCAAAAAAAAAAAAAAAAGAAAGAAAAAATAAATAAGAAACAAGAAAGGCAAAACCAAATAAAATTTTAGAATTCTACTGATAGCTCTAAAATCAGCCTTGACTTAGTGGAAGAGCACACCAGGATGTTGAAAGTAATACTCATCATTACAGTAATGGAAGCTCTTTCTACATTTATTACAAATTTAATGAATCTGATAAAAAGCACACACAATGTTTTCGATGGACAGGTCATTCTAAAGTACATGTTGAAAATAAAAACAGAAAGAAAAAAAAATTAACAAGGAGTGCCATGCAGAAAGGGTTTCTCTAGCAGACATCAAATGTGCTCTGAAGCCTCAGTAATTAAAACATATAGACAGCATATCAGTGAAACTAAATTGAAAATCCAGAGCCTGACCTGGGAATTGTAGGTCTTCCGATATGATGAAGGTGGTATCTTGAGACTATTCAAAGCACAGGGTTAGAACCACTGAGTAGTCATCTAGAAAACAATGCTCTAGAGATAAATAAAATGTAATATCTAGTAAGCAAGAAGATAATCTCCAAATGGACACAGATATAAAAACCACACAACTATACAAATACTAGAATAAAACATGGGGGAGAGGTTTGATGACCAATGTGTGGCAGCTAGGATGTGTTTCTCATACAGAGTAAACCAAAATAGAGAGAGTTTCCTCAGCACACAGAGAGAAGCGGACTGACGGCCCTCTCCATGAGTCATCAAAGAAGTGAAAACAACCCCTTAGTGCAAAGAAGAGAAAAATCAAGTGACCCGGAATGAGCCAGATTCCCTCTGGATCACAGCACAGAGCACTGGAGGTCTCTGGACACAGCGGGGAAGGTGAATAAGAGGAGTTCAGAATTCTGAGCTCCTGCCATGAACTTGGAGGATCCCTGAGCCTTGTGGGATTCCAGTCCATCACAGGTGACTGCCTTACCCAGCACCACGCCCTGCTAAAGCCTAAGGGAAGGTTGTAGGAAAAAGGAAAACCCTGAGCAACTCCAGCACCCAAACCCAAGAACACAACTCTTATGGTGGCAGCTTTCTAGCCAGCCTTGGAGGAGATGAGCCCCAAGGGCAAACGCCAGCATGGTAGAGAGTTTCTGGTTGGGGGGGTGGACTACTGTGAGAAAAACTGTAGGCCCTGAGGCCAGCTGCACTTTGACATTCAGAAGGTAAATTGACTGAAGCTAGGGCCAGAAGCCAGGTGGGCCTCATTGTCATAACAACCTCACTCCTTGTGTAAACTCTTCTGTGGCTGTCCTGTGGAACAAACAGCGTTTATCCAGTGTCCTGAGACTCCCTTCTAATACCCATCGAGGCAGCCAAGAGTGCACACAGATGGTGTGCTTCAGCTTCACCCTTTCACTTCCCTCAAAGGCTCAAAGCAGACGGAGAACTTGAATAATTTCCAGAGCCCCGCCGTCTGCCTAGGTTGGCTGGACTCTTCTTTGGAGCAACACAGGCCAGGCAGAAAGCCCCCAGCCACCATCACAGCTGGCTCTTTCCTGCAGGCCATATCTCCTGGCTGGAGGTCAACAGCATAGCCCATAACATCAGATACAATACCTCAGTTTTGGGGAAGGCCAGATCCCAGACTCCAGCTACCACCCCTTTTCAAGTCACTCCAGCCACTCAGAGTGCTGTGAGCCAGTGCAGATACCCAGCACAGGACTGCCCCAGCTAGCAATTGAGAAATTCACCACACCAAGACTAGATATAACCAAGGAATCCAACAGTGCTAAGTCTATCCCCTGCCGACCTCAAATAAGAAGAAATAGTCTACCCAAATAAGAAGTAACCAGACAAATAATTCTGACAATATGAAAAGACAGAACTCTCCAACATCCCCAAAAGACCACACTGACACTTTTGCAATGGACCCTAACGAAAATGAAATCTGTGAAATTCTAGACACAGAATTCAAAAGGTTGGTTACAAATAACATTGTTCAATGAGCTTCAGGAAAAAGTTAAAAACCAATATAAATTTTAAAAACCATTCAGGATATGAATTTTAAAATTATTCAAAGAGATGCCATAAAAATGCTGAAATTCTGAAAATGAAAGAATCATTTAGGGAAGTACAAAATACAGTGGAAAATTTTATCAATAGACTAGAACAAGCAAGATAAAAGATCTCAGAACTTAAAGAAAAGGTTTTTGAATTAGCCCAATCAGACAATAATAAAGAAAAAAGAATCAAGAGAATGGAACAAAATTTCCAAAAAATGTGGGATTATATACAACATCCCAACCTAAGAATCATAGGAATTCCTCAGGAAGAAGAGAAAGAAACACATTTGGAAAACCTATTTGAGGGAATAATGGAGGAAAACTTCCCTGGCCTTGTCAGCGATTTAAACTTCCAGAAGCAAAAAAACCAAAAGAACTCCCAGAAGATTCATTGCAAAAAGATCATCCCTAAGGCATATAAATATACAGTTGTGCAAAGTTAATGTGAAGAAAATAATTTTATGAGTAGTTAAGACAAAAGCATCAAATAACTTATAAGGGTAAACCTTTCAGTTCAACAACAGACATCTCAAAACAAACCCTACAAGCCAGAAGTGACTGGGGCCTCACATTCGATCTCCTCAAACAAAACAATAGTCAGCCAAGGATTTTGTATCAAAACTAAGTTTCAAGGATGAAGGATAAATTAATTCTTTCTCAGGCCAAGCAAATGCTGTGGGAATATGTCATCACTAGACTGACTCTATAAGAAATACCCAAAGGAGTTCTAAATACTGAACAAGGGTAGACACCAGAGAAAAACACTGGAAATTATAGAGCTCACAGACCTTATGGAACACCAACACAATAGATAAACAAATAAATAAGGTAACCAGTTAACAACAAGTTTGATGAATGGAATAGTACCTTATATATGATTATTGATCCTGAGCATAAATGGTCTCAATGCCCTACTAAAAAAGATATAGACTGGCAGAATAGATTTAATAAACATACACACACACACACACACACACACACACACACACACACACACACCCCTAATATCTGCCTTCAAGAGACCTACATAGCATACAAAGACTTCTATAGACTCAAGGTAAAGAAGTGAAAAATATTCCATGCAAATGGAAACCGAAAATGAGAGGAGTAGCCATTCTTGTATCAGATGAAACAGAGAACAACAGTAAAAAATGTCAAAGATGATCATTATATAATGACAAAGGAATCAATACAAAAAGAAGAAATAAAATTTTTCAATATATATGCACCTAACACCAGAGCTTCCAGCTTTATAAAACAAATTCTGCTTGACCTAAAAAAAGAGACAGACAGCAATATATTAATAGTGGGAGAGCCGACACTTCAATGATAGCAACAGAGAGATTATCAACACAGAAAGTTAACAAAGAAATATTGGAATTAAACCAGATCCTAGCGCAAATGGATCTAAAGACATCTACAAAACAGTCCACTCCAAAACTGTAGAATATACATTTTTCTCATCATTACATGGATCATTCTCCAAGACAAGCATATGATAGGCTGCAAATCATGCCTCAACAAATTTTTTTAACTGAAATTTTATTAAGCCCCTCTCAGACCACAGTGGGATAAAACTAGAAATGAACTCTAATAACTCATGAAACCAAAAATAAAAAATAATTTAAAAATTGGAGTTCAACAATATGCTCCTGAGTGATTCTTGGCTCAACAATGAAATGAAGATGGAAGTGCAAAAATTACTCAAAATGAAATACAACAATAAAATAATTTATCAAAACCTCTGGGACACAGCCTAAACTGTGCTCAGAGAAAAATGTATAGTGCTTAAAGCCTATATTAATAGACCAAAAGATCTCATATCGACACCTAACTTTGCAGAAAGAACTAGAAAAACACGAACAAACCAAACCCATAGCTGCCAGAAGAAAAACAAAATTACAAAAATCAAGCAGAACTAAATGAAGTGAAGCAAAAACAATACAAAGGATCAGTGAAACAAAAAGTTGGTTCTTTGAAAAGATAAACAAAATTGATAGACCACTACCTAGATTAATTAAGAAATGAATTAAGAAAAAATTCAAATTCCCTAAATCAAAATTGAAAATGGAGACGTTGTAACTGATATGAAATAAATTCAAAAGATCACCTAAGACTATGACAAATACCTCTATGCAAATAAACTACACAACGTAGAGGAAAGAAATACACCCCTGGAAATATACAACCCCACCAACCTTGAATCAGAAAGAAATGGAAACCCAGTACAGATCAATAACAAGTGGTGAGATTGAAACAGTAATTAAAAGTCTCCCAACAAAAATAAGTCCAGGACCTGATGGACTCACAGCTGAATTCTACCAGACTTTCAAAGAAGAACAGGTACCAATTTAACTGAAGCTATTTCATAAGATTGAAGAGGACGGAATTCTTGCAAACTCATTCTGTGAAGTTGGTAGCACTGTGATACCACTAGCAGGAAAAGACACAACACAAAAAAGAAACATAGATGTGGAAATGTTAACAAAATATGTTCTAACTGAATTTTACAACACATTTTTAAAAATTTTCCACAACCAAGTGGGTTTTATTTCAGGAATGCAAGGAGTTCATCATACGCCAGTCAGTAAATGTGATCCACTACATAAACAGAATTAAAAACAAAAATCATATGATCATTTCAGTAGACACAGAAAAGACATTTGGTAAAATCTAGCATCCTTTCATGATAAATTCCTCAGCAAAATAGACGTAGGAGAAACTCCTGAAAATAATAAAAGTCAGATATAACAAACCCAAAGGCAATGTCATCCTAAACGGAAAAACTGAATGCATTCCCCTCTCAGAACAGGAACAAGGCAAGGATAGCCCTATTCACCACTTCTATTCAGCCTAGTACTGGAAGCCCTAGAGAGAGCAATCAGGCAAGAAAAAGAAATAAACGTATCCAAATTGGAAGAGAAAAAAATTAAACTCTCTATATACCAATGATATGCTCTTACAGCTAGGAAATCCTAAAGACTCATTCAAAAGACACTAGGACCTGATAACTTGGTATAGTTTCAGGCTACAAAATCAACACACAAAAATCAGTAGCACTGCTATACACTAATAGCAACCAAATTGAGAATCAAATCAAGGACTCAATTCTATTTATAATAGTAGCTAAAGGGCTAAAATACCTAGGATTGTGTGTAACCAACAAGGTGAAACATCTCTACAAGGAGAACTACAAAATTCTGATGAAAGAAACTGTGGAGGGCACAAACAAATGGAGAAATATCTAGTACTCATGGATGGGAGAATCAGCATTGTTAAAATAGCATTTTACCCAAAGGAATCTTCAGATTCAACACAATCCCTACCAAACTAAAACATCTATGTCACTTTTCAAAGAATTAGAAAAGACAATCCCAAAATTCATGTGGAACCAAAAAAGAGCCAAAACAGCCAAAGCAATTCTAAGCAGAAAAGAACAAAGCTGGAGGCATCACATTACCTGACTTCAAATTATAAGACTGTAATAACCAGGAAAAGCATGGTACAGTTACAAGGGCAGACATATGGACCAATGGAACAGAGCAGAAACCCCAGAAATAAACCCAAATACCTACACTCATCAGATCTTTGACAAAGCAGACAGAAACATACATTGGGGGAAAGGACACCCTATTCAACAAACAGTGCTGGGAAAATTGGACAGCTAGTTACATGCAGAAAAATAAAGCTTGATGTCTATCTCTCCCCACACACAAAAATTCACTCAAGAGGGATTAAAGACCTAAGTGTCAGATCTGAAACCATAAAAATCCTAGAACAAAATCTAAAAAAAAAAAAAAAATCATCTGAACATCAGTCTATGCAAAGAATTTATGGCTGAAATTTCAAAGGCAAATGCAGCAAAACCAAAAATAAATAAGTGAGTTTTGATTAAACTAAAAAGCTTCTGCACAGCAAAAGAAATAATCTACTGAGCAAATAGGAAACCTGCAGAGTGATAGAAGATATTCTGAAACTATGCAACTGATAAAGGACTAATATTCATAATCTACAAAGAACTCAAACAAATCAGCAACAAAAAAGTAAATAACTCCATTTAAAAATGGCTAATTCATGTGATTTTTTTCCCCTCATCTATCAATATGATTAGTTATATTGTGGATTTCTTAGCATTAAACCACTCACAAGTTTATTGACTAAACCTACTGGTACTATTTTTATGAATATATTGTTGGATTCTCTTTGCTAATACTTTATTTAAAATTTTTTTCATCACTCTTTATAAATGAAATTCATTTCTAATTTTTTTAGCAAGTTTTTTCAGATTTTGAAATACTATTATACTTGTTTCATTAAATGAGTTGAAATTTTCTTGCTTTTTTCTAATCTGGCATAGTTTAATACTTGGAGACTTAAATGTTGGCAGCAATTTCATTTTGAAGTCATTTGGTCTGCTGTTTATTGTGGAGAGCTCAATATTTCTTTCTATATTTTTTTCTATTATAATTGGTTTGTTTATACTTGGTGTCTCTGCTGGAGATAATTTTGGTGAGTTGTATTTTTCTGAAAAACATTTGCTTAATAAAAAGAGAAAGGCATCAGACAAAAATCAACACACATTCGTGCTAAACTATTCAACAAAATAGGAAATAATAGATATTTCTTAATGACCTTTGAAAACGTATGTGTGTTCAAACAATAGTTTGAAATACTAACATGAGTTCCTAAAGTCAACTTAAAAATGCTCAACTTTTAAAAAAGTATTACAAACTTTTAATATTGAAATTGATGTCATGTTATGCTACTTAAATGAATATGTCATATTTATGTACCTAAATAAACATAAAGATAGGCATTAATTCTGTATGCTACGTATATAGCCTTCCCAGTGAGTGTGAAGTGGCATCTCATTGTGGTTTTGGCTCTCCATTTCCTTTTAAAGCTGCTAACAAACTAATTCTTTTCTGAACTGTCTTCTTTCTCTTAACACTTTTTAAATGTATCCAATGGCAGTTATACCAGTTATAAGTTAATTCCTTTAAAGAGTTATGGTATGCTGTGACTTGTATGATTGGTATTCTCTTTTTCATTTTTCATATTTTTTTCTGTTTCTCTCTTTATGTTACTTATTAGGTTTGTTAATTTCAAAGGTCACTGGTATGGTTAGAACGTGTCGCCCTTAAAATTCAAGTGCTGTCAATGAGATAGTGTTAAAAGGTGGGAACCTCAAAGAGATAATTGGGACAAGAGGTCACCTCCCTCTCTTGTAGGGTTAAGGCCTTTATAAAGAGGCTTCACGCAGCTCTCCAAAAGGTTGCCCTTCTGCCTGGTGAGGGCACAGTGTTACTCCCAGGGGGTGCAGCATCAAGGAGCCATCTTGAACTTCTGAGCCTCCAAAACTGTGAGAAATAAAATTCTGTTCTTTATTTTAAAAAAAGAAGAAAAGTGGGCAAATGACAGGAATAGACATCTCTCAAAAGAAGATATACAAATGGCCCACAAACATAGGAGAAAAATGCTGAACATCACGCATCAGGGAAATGCAAACTAAAACCATAATGAGATACCACCTTACACCAGTCAGAATGGTTATTATTAAAAAATTTTAAAAAAATAGATATTGGCATGGATACAGAGAAAAGGGAACACTTATACACTGTTGGTGGGACTGCAAATTAGTATAACCTCTATAGAAATCGGTAGGGAGATTTCCCAAAGAACTATAATAAAAGTCAATCCGTCATTTGATTCAGCAATCCCGCTACTAGGTATCTACCCAAAGGAACAAAGGTGGTTATTTTAAATGACACCTGCACCCGCATGTTCATCACAGCACAATTCACAGTTGCAAAGACGTGGAGTCAACCTAAATGCCCATAAGCTGATCAGTGATTAATGAAAATGTGGTATATATATACATACACACTGTGGAATGCTATTTAGCTATCAAAAAGAATAGTTTGCTGCTGGATGGCATTGGAGAACACCATCCTAAGTGAATTAACTCAGCAACAGGAAATCAAAAACTACACATTTTCAGTTGTAAATGGAGATTAAACTAAGGATCCACAAAGACATTGAGAATGGTTTAATGGACACTGGAAACTCACAAGGAAGGGGAGGAGAAGGGGTAGAAAGATGAAAGATCATCTATCGGATACAATGTGCACAGGTAGGGGTGGTGGTTACGCTTAAAGTCCAGACAGACACCTTCACCACTATATATTGCAATCACAGTACCAAAAACTGTTTATATTCCTTAAAGCTGTTGACATTTTTTAAAAAGGGAAATATTTTTAAATTACCTCAGGATAAGGAAAGCCTTTCAAAATATGACCCAAATTCAGAAGTTATGAAAAACTTAAATATCTGACATAAATCATCGATACCTAAATTCATCAAAATCATCCATATCAAATCTTAAATGTGTCAAGATCAAAATATTGACAAATATCATAAATTTAAAAATTAAGTGAAAAAAATCCACCATAAGTGAAGACAAATTCAAATGACAAAGTGGGAAGACACATTCGAATCTCTTTTTTTTTTTTTTTTGAGTTGGAGTCTCACTCTGTCGCCCAGACTGGAGTGCAGTGGCCGCTCCCGGCCACCCCAACCTCGACCCGCTGGGCTCCGGCGATCCTTCCGAGTAGCTGGAACTACAGGTGTGCGCTACCACGCCCGGCTGATTTTTTTGATATTTTTTGTAGAGATGAGTTCTCGTCTGCCCAGGTGGGTCTCGAACCCACGGGCTCAGGCAATCCACTCACTTCAGCCTCCCAAAGGTGCGGGATGACAGGCTGAGCCACCGAGCCCGGCTACATTCGAATCTCTTAATGGCAAGGATCAGTCTCCTGAATACATTAAGAGCATCTAAAAATGAACAAGAAAAGGGTTTATGATATACTCAGGTCACGTAAGAGGAAATAGAAATGACTCTTAAAATTAAAAAAAAAATGTTTAGTCTCACTCATAATTAAAATCACACTGCTTGTGAAAGAGACATTCATGTTCACCCAACAGTTCACTAGCTCCCACAGATGCCTGGCCCCTTGCACTTAGATGTGCCGTTATGAGGGATTTTGCCACTCAGGTTGGGAGGAGAATTGATTGTGGCAAGTACATGCTTGGTTTTCCACTCTTTATTCCCTTGTTAAGGTAACTGAGGAGACATCATATTCCAGGTTATATAGTTACAAGATGGTTGGGATTCCATCACCTGAGATCCTTGAGCAAATGAGTGGTATGAAGTCCCATCTAACCTTTCTGACATAGATCACGTGAACAAAAAAACACACCCTATGTATTAAGTCACTGAATTTTGGATGAGGTTTTTCAGCACAGCATAACCTAGCCTCATATACTTCAATATATTTTTTACCATCCAGTCTAGTCAAAAAGCAAAGTGTTTATAAGGTCGTGGAGAAATAGAAACACTATTAATTTGCTAGTAGAAGTGTACATAGGTGCAAATTTATCAGAGAACAGCTGAACAATATCAATGAAAACTGTAAATGCACTTGTTGGCTCAGAAGTCTCATATTTAGACAATTTTCCAGCAAATGCATAACTATAAATTAAAGCCATTTATTTCAGCGTTGTTGCTAATAGAGAAAAAATGGAAACAATCTAAGTATCCTCCAACAGAAGCCTGGTTATTTAATTGTATAATGTCTTCACAAGTGGAGTATTACGCAGCTATAAAAAACGAGAAGATTCTCTATAAAGTCAAAATGCTATGTAAGACATGCTACAGGTAAAAATAAAGTAGAGAAATGTGTTTAGGTTGGTTATATGAAGAGGAGAAAACTATACATATACATGCATGTGTGTGTGGTGTGTACATATATGTACATGCATACATAATGTTTGTATATTGCACATATACACATATATGAAGTTTATATGCACATATATGTAAAATTTATAGATGTGTACATATAGAGAGATGTGTGTGTTTGGACCATTTTGGAACCACTTACATGTGAATTTTCTTCTGCTCTGCCATCCCTGAAACATCAAAACCAAACCTTCTCCTTTTCCTCCTCCTCAGTTTGCTGAGTGCAAACACGACAAGGATAAAGTTCTTTACGATGATCCACTTCCACTTCATGAATTGTAAATATATTTTTCTCTTTCTTTATGGTTGTCTTAATAACATTTTATTCTATCTAGTATACTTTATTGCATAAGTATAGTATATAATGCATGCAATGTACAAATATGTATTAATTGAGTGTTTATGTTATTGGTAAGTCTTCCAGTCAAACGTATGTAATTAATATTAGCATAGTAGGGTATGCTTGGGGGAATCAAAAATTATATGCAGATTTTCAGCTGTGCAGAAGTTTGGTGCCTCTAATCCCCTTGTTGTTCAAGGGTCACCTGTATAAATACACACATTCTCTCTCTCTCTCTCTCTCTCTCTCTCTCTCTCTCTCTCTCTTTCCTGTCCCTCTCTCACAGAGACACTCATGCACACGTGTGTACACACACACACACACATACACATACACACACACACACACACACACACACACACACAAAATTCTCAGGGAGCCCTCATAATCCTTTTCCCTGGTGGTCATGGTCACACCCTGTCGACTTTCCTTTTCTTAAGTGTGGTTAGGGCATAGAAATTATTTCTAGCCAGGAGAATGTGACAAAAATGAAGGGAATTTACAGACACAATCAAAGTCCCAAGTCAATTAATTTTGTTTCTTACCATTAAGTATTAAGTTAGCTGTCGACGTTTTGTAGATACTCTTTATCAAGTTGAGGAAATTTCCCTATTGTATATCCTTAGTCTGTTGAGAACTTTTGATAGGAATGGGTGTTGGCTATTTTCAAATACTTTTTTTGTACTAATTGATATGATCGCATGATTTTTCTTCTTTAGGTTATTAATATGGTGAATTATATTAATTAATTTTAGAATGCTGAACTAGCCTTGCATATCTGGCATAATTCTCCCCTGTTCATGGTATGTATTCTTCTTAAAAATTGCTAGATTCATATTGCAAATATTTGAAAACTTCTGCATAAATGTTCATGAGATAAGTTATTCTTTAGTTTTCTTAAAATGTCTTTTTCTGGTTTGATTATTAGGTTAATGCTGGCTTCAAAGAATAAGTTAGAAAGTATTCCTTATGATTTTATATGTCTAAAATATATTACAAATAATTAATATTATTTCTTCTTTCAATGTTTGGTAGACTTCACCACTGAAATATTCTTCATGAGCCTGGTGTTTTCTGTCTGAGATAGTTTTAACATTGATTCAAATTAAACAATATATGCTTTTTACTCAGATTTCTACTTCACTAAGTATAAATTTTGGTAGATTTTGTCTTTAAAGAAATTGATTTATTTAACAAAAGTTATTAAATGTGGAAACTAGAGTTGTTCATAATTTTTGTATTATTTTAATGTTCATGGGATAAGTAGTAATGGTCCCAATTTCATTTCTGATATTTAAAAGTTTATATCTTCTTTCTTTTATTTTTGATCATTCTAGATAGAGGTTTATCAATTGCATTGATCTTTTCAAACAACACAATTTTTGATTTTGTTAATTTTTCTTTGTTAACTTTCTGTTTTCAATTTTACTGATTTCTGCTCTATTTTTGAATTGCCTTCAGTTTATATTGTTGTTTTTCTATTTTTCTAAGGTGGAAACATATTAATTTTTAGATATTTTTCTTAACTTTTTTCCAGTATATGTATTTAATGCTACAAATTTTTATCTAAAGAACTAGGCTATGTTTACTTTTCATGTATTTGAAAGAAATAGTTTTTAAATTTCTATTGAGACTTCTTTGACTCGTGTCATTTAGGCATGTGTTCTTTAATGGCCAAATGACTTGGGGTTTTTCAACTGTTTTTCTGTTATAAATTTCTTGATTAATTTCATTGTGGTTTAAGGCCCATATATTGTATGATTTCTATTATTTTAAATTTCTTAAAGTGGGTTTCATGACCCAGAGTATCCTCTCTCGGTGAAGTTCTATGTGAGTTTGAGAACAATGTGTATTCTGCTGTTGTTGGAATAAGTAATGTATAGATGTCATTTACATCCAGTTGATTAATGACACTCTTGAATTCACATGTTTCCTTACTGATTTCCTGCCTGCTAGTTGTGTCCATTTCTATAGAGGGGTGTTAAAATCTCTAACTATCACAGTGGATTCATCTATTTCTCCTTGCAGTTCTATCAATTTTGGCCTCATACGTTTTGATGTGTTTCTGCGAGGCATATACACATCAAGGATTGTTGTGACTTCTTGGAAACATGACCCCTTTATTATTATGTAATACATCTTTCGATCCTTGATAATTTCCCTTGCTCTGATTTCTCCTTTGTTTAAAGTTAACACGCTATCCAGATTTCTTTTTTACTAGTGTCATCATGACATATTTTTCTCCATTCCTTTACTTTTAATCTATCTGTGTCATTTAGAGAGTTTTTATAGATGAAATATAGTTGGGTCTTTTTGGGTTTTTTTCATCTACTCTGTAAGTCCCTGCATTTTAATGTATTTAAGGCATTCACATTTAAAACAGTTATTAATATAGTTGAATTAACACCTGCTATATTTTTAACTGTTTTCTACTCAATTGTACTAGTTCCATGTGGCTATTTTTATTCATCTCTTTTTTGCCTTCTCTAAATTGAATTAGTCATTTTCATTTGAATTATCAATTTCTATGCTCTCTCCTGTATTAGCATGCCAATTGTACTTGAAAAACATTTTTTTGAGGTTTCCCTACAGTTTGCAATGCCCATCTACTACTAATCCAAGTAACTGAGGTTAATATCTCTTATTCAAAATGCTTGGGACCAGAAGTGCTTCCGAGTTCCACTTTTTCTTTATAAATTTTGTGAGACTTGAATTATATTTACTGATTGAGCATCTCAGATTTGAAAATCCAAAATCTGGAATGCTACAGTTGTATTTCCTTGGAGTATCATGTCAGTGTTCTCAAAGTTTCACATTTTGGAGCATTTTGGATTTGGGATTTTTAGATTTGGGGTGCTCGACTACAACACAGCACAAATTCACAGCAGTGCACGTATCTTATAACAGTGTTCTGACTTCCTCCGTCATGTTGGTTATAAACATTATTCTTGTTTCTCTTTCCATAAGTTATAATTACCCAATACCTTGTGCCGTTACTATTTGGAACAGCTATCTACCAGATCAATTAAGAACAAGAAAATTAAAGATTTTATTTACTTTCTTTTTTTTTTTTTTTTTAGTCAGAGTCTCACTCTGTCGCCTAGGCTGGAGTGCACCGGCATGCTCATGGCCACCACAGTCTCGACCAGTTGGGCTCAGGTGATCCTCATGCCTCAGCCTTCCAAGTGACTGGAACCATAGGCAAGTGCCACCATGCCCAGCTAATTTTTTGTTACCCAGGCTAGTCTCAAACCCGTGGGCTCAGGCAATTCTCTCGCCTCTGTCTCTCAAAGTGCAGGGATTACAGGTGTGAGCCACCACACCTGGCCGATTATATTTACTTTAATGTATTCCTTCTTCTAATGCTGTTCTTTGCTTTATATAGATCTGATTTTCTGACTTTATTGAATTTTTTCACATTTGTCTTCTCTCTGAAGTTCTTATAGCTTTTTTTTGCAAGTAAGGTCTAATGCAACAAGTTCTCACAGTTTTTATTTGTTCAAGGACGTCTATATTCCCATTCACTTTTGAAAGATAATTTTGCTGGATACAGAATTACAGACCGATAGACTTTTTTTTTTTCTTCCCAAACTTTATCTATTTAACTCCACTCTCTTCTTACTTGCACGCTTTCTGAATTTCTGATATAATTTTTGTCCTTCTTCCTCTAATGGGTAAGGTATTTTTCCCCCCTCTGGCTTCTTGCAAAATTTGTTTTCTCTGATTTTTCTACAGTGAAAATGAGATGACTAGGCATAGTATTTTGGTATTTATTCTACTTTGTGTTCTTGAGCTTCCTAGATCTTTGATATTTGTTATCCATGTTGAGGAAATCCTCAATCTTTTTGTCAGGTATTTCTTGTTCTTTTCTCTATATATTCTCCTTCTGGTATTGCTATTACATGTATGTTACACCTTTGGGAGTAGTCCCATAGTTCTTGGAGATCCTGTTCCATCTTTGTAATTATTTTTTCTCCTTATATGTTGGTTTTGAAAGTTTCTGCTGACATAACTTTAAGCACCTTGAATCTTTCTTTGTCTGTGTCCAGACTACTGATGAGCTAATTATAAGCATTCTTAATTTCTGTTATAATATTTTTTATTTCTAGCATTTTCTCTAAACGATTTCTTAAGAGTTCCTTCTCTCTGCTTACATTAACTGTCTGATCTTGCACGTTATCCACTTTTTCTATTAATGCCCTTGGCATATTAATCATAGCTGTTTTAAATTCCCAATATAATAAGTCTCATATCTCTGTCATATTTGAATCTAGTTTTGATGTTTGCTTTCTCTCTTCAGGCTATGCGTCCTGCCTTTCAATATACCTTGCAATTTTTTGTTCAAAGACAAATGTGAGGTATTTGGTAATAGGAACTAAGGTAAGTAGGCTATTAGTTTGAGAATTTATGATTATCTGGCTTGGAGTTAGGCCCGTAGCTCTCTCAGCTGTGATTTACTATTATTACACTGGAGCCCTGTTGGTGTCGTGGTAAAAAATATCAGGAAGAGGTGGCCTTATACGATTAAATCTTTCGTCTTTAGTGAAACAGCATCCCTGGGGCCTTGACTTCCAGAAGAAATATTTAGTCTCTTTCTGTGCTTTCCTTGTGTGAGGCAGGAAGGCCAGAGAGGGCTGCAGACATCTAACTGACCTTCCTTCAACCTCAACTACATTAGTTTCCTTGGAAGACATGTCTTTGTTATGGAGAGCAGAACCCTCGGGGCATATTCCAAGAGTGTTACTTTCCTCCTCTTTTTGTGGGGTTTTCTCTGATTTTCACAGTGAGAACCTGTTAGGGCCTCTGGAGGTAAAAACCCAGAAAAGTGTGGGGCTTCCCACTGGCAGGACTGGGCCCTCTGGAGTGTTTATTTCTCGGGATCGTTCATGCTCAGTCTGCATCAAGTCTTCAATTATTCTGTCAGTATTGCTATGGGAGTCCAGAGCCCCCAGCCCACGTCACGATGTGATTCTCTGCATTTGCCTTGATCTCCAGTTTTCAGGTGGCGGTGTGCCCTGTGACCCCAGTTCTCTGAATGATCTGAGAGTGTTAATTTTCGGTCTGTTCGTGTTTTGACTGTTGCTGTTGTTGTGAAAACAGGAGTGTTAACTTCCAACCCTTCACCTATCCAAAAGAAAAACCAGAAACCTCAGGTCAGTTGATTTTGAATCCATGCAAAGGAAGCTTATCCTGGTTGAGGCTGATTTAACTAGGTGGAGTCCTTAAAAGAGGGGCTAGGCCCTTCCTGGGGGTCAGGCAGCTTCCTGGATTTCTTTGCAGATGAAAACTGTTATTGAGTGAACTTAATGTGACTGGGCCACACAGAGGAAATAGGTTCAATCTCTAGGAGCTGAGGCCTCAGGCCGACGAATGCAAGAAACTGAATTCTGCCAGCAATCGTGCGTGCTGTAATGGGGCTCAGGACATACTTCCCCAAAATATGCTGCCTTGGCATAGGGAAAAACAGCAGAGGCAGGAAAGTCTTTCTCACTTTACTCTGCCCTTCTCTGTGAAGCAGGTAATAAAACCCAGGGAGGGTTTTATGTCCTTCTCTTGAAGCAGGTCATAAGACCCTAAAGTAAGTGGCGCCTTGAGGGTGAGAAGGGGGGGGTTGAATTTTTATCACTAGAGACTCAGAGACACTGAGAAGAATCTAAACACACAGGCCTTGCTTAGTTCTTCTCTATTCTGCTACTGTGAAATCATACTTTTTTGTCCAATTATACTTCTCCATGACTATCCATTTCTCCATCAAACTTATCACAAAAAATAGTTTTACCCATTTCTTCAGGTCTTCATTTCCTATGGAGGCTGCTGAGTCAAGCAAAAGTCATATTAAATGTGCATGCTTTTTCTTGTGGCTCTATCGTTTGTTATAGGGTCCTCAGGTATAAACCTTGGATAAGTGAGGAACAGATCTTTTGCCTCACCTGCACCTGAGAAGAGGCTTCCTAGTTCCCAAAAGGAACACAGCCCAGTGGACACCTAGGTGCAGCCTTCGAGACCCTGAGAAGAGGACTCCATATCCAGACTCCTGAGCCACTGATACTGTGAAATAGTAACTATGATTTCTTAGGTTACTAAGTTTGAAGAAGTAGAAAACTATCCACACGAACGTATATCTGTGAATAAGTGTGTGTGTGTATGTGCACACACATATCTCATAAGGTTGCATGCACATATTTCTCCAAAAGGTTGAACAAGAATCTGTGAACAATAGCAGTCAACTGTGTAGGCTGGGAAAAGGGACATTCATTGTTTCCCTCTTTAAAATTTTTGGTGTTCAAATTTTGTAAAAGCATAATATAAAAAATTAAAATATGGGTGCTTAGTGCTACTTCAGAACACACCCTTTGTACATGCCAGGTGTGTGCTGTGTGTTCCATTCTTTGTCTGTCTTCCCTATAGGGGGTGATGAGAAGGAATCAGACCAAAAGTGTTTCAATTTCTAAGAACTTGTTTTGAATCAGTGCCAGGTTTCAAGGGAAACAAAGAAAAAAGAATGGTAGAGATGCAAATCCCTGATCAGGCTGCGAATGAATGTGCACTTCATGGATAAAAGTTTCATCCTGAACATAAAGCAAATTCCAAGTAGTTTTTCCCACTTTGTGGCTTGAGAGGAAAATTTAACTGTATTATTTTCTTGTCCCCAAATTACATAACTGGATTCATGTCAAATACGGGACAGCATAATCTCCACTTTCATCCTTTGTCTACTCAAAGAAAATTATTTATTCTAGCAGAAAGCTAGGTCGAGTAAAACCTGTGGTACTTAGATGCAAAACATTTTTGGAGAGCTGAAAAGCAGCATTTATCTGTTGATGTGTGATTTGAAATGTAAAATTTCTTTTTGAACAAATGGGCTCAAGTTTTCACAACCAGAGATTCTACTCCCTTAGAAGAGCCACCTTGAGGTGATGCTGGTTTCATTCTAATAGTGCTGCTGTTCTTAGAATGGCATTGCCTATTTGAAAGGTCTCCTAAGAAACTTGTAGCATGTTTCCAAATATTTTTTCTTTGCTCTCCATCGTTTGAAAAAAAATTTAATGTTTATCTATAGCCAGACTGTATTGGACTGCTGTCTTGGAGTAAGTGGATGATAAAAGGGAAAGAGAAAGACAATAAAATCCTTTGATGAGCCTCTACAAGGAAGCAAGCTGGGCTTTCACCTTCTCCGGCTCATCTCGGTCTCACAATAATAACGCAAGCAAAATGCAATTATTTCCATTGGCCGGGCTCGGTGGCTCAGCCTGTCATTCTGCGCCTTTGGGAGGCTGAGGTGAGTGCAATGCCTGAGCCCACGGGTTCGAGACCCGCCTGGACAGCGAGACCTCATCTCTACAATATATCAAAAAATCAGCCAGGTATGGTGGCACGTGCCTGTAATTCCGGCTACTCAGAAGGCTGAAGCGCAAGGATCGCCAGAGCCCAGCAGGTCAAGGCTGCGGTGGCCGGGAGCGGCCACTGCACTCCAGTCTGGGCAACCAAGTGAGACTCCAACTCAAAAAAAAAAAAATAATAATACTTACTTTCATTGGAAGGAAACTGAAACTTGGAGAAGACAAGTCATTTCCTTAAGGCTATGCAGCACGAGAGTCCAACTCGTGTTAATACCAGGTACATTTTATTGCAGGGTTCAAGATGACATCACTACCCTGTGCTGTCGCTTACAATGTGAACAAAATGCTTATGATAAAAAAAGGAAAGGTGCTCATAAATAAATTAGAAAGGCCTGAACGATAGGCAGATGGATACCTGCTGTGACGGGGGAAACTGGCATTACCAGAGGCAGAGGAGCATGTGGACCTTAACTTCACAAAGATTACTAACTAATGAAATGGCATACACATTCACCTTTATAGTTCAAGGTAGAATATTTTAAGTGAAATAGCAGAGGAGCAATTAAGGAGTATTCTATAGAGCCTCAGAGGACTTTCTTTCTTTTTTTTTTTTTTTTTTTTGGGTT
>NW_007245233.1:189122-201787 GCF_000164805.1 Carlito syrichta | reverse complement strand
TCTTTTGCCTCAGCTTCCAAGTAGCTGGAACTACAGGCGTGCGCTACCACGCCCAGCTAATTTTTGATTTATTGTAGAGATGAGGTCTCGCCAAGTTGCCCAGGCGGGTCTCAAACCCGCGGGCTCAGGCAATCCACTCACCTCAGCCTCCCAAAGGTGCGGGATTACAGGCTGAGCCACCGAGCCCGGCTCAGAGGACTTTCATATTGCAAAATATAATCATTTGTCAACTTGCTAAACATTTTCTGCTCCTGATTACAGGTAGCAGTACAATTTTGTGTGTATAGCAAATAATTGTCTTGATTATAGGTATCAGTAGAATATTGCATAAGTAAAAAAGAATTGACTGATCCCAGGTCTCTTTAGAAAATAGATACATTTGAAATTTAAATACATTTGTAGAATGTGCCTACTCTGTAATTTGTTCCTTTACTTGGAAAATTTGAAAAAAAGGCTTACCTGCACAAGAGAAATGCAATCAGGAGAGTAAAGATTTTTCTAACAGTGTTTTCCCCATCACCATCAATTTAATGTTGTGTGAAGAGCAAGAACATTGGAGTCAGACCTTCCCAAGTTCTGCCATAGATGAGTCACTGGTTTTATCCAAGCCTCAGCATTTGAGGACAGCACTGCTTACCTCTCAGTATTATCTTAAGGATTAAGAGAGACCATGGATGTAAAAGGTATGGCATGGAGCATATGGTCAATAAAGGATAACTAACACTAGTCTGTTCATCTTTTATTCCTGACAGATATGCTACAGATTGGATTATCATAGCCCTAGTTTCCTGATTTTGAATTGCTCTTATAGCATTTTCAAAACCCCTTTGGTTAGCTTCATCTTGTTTCAATCAATGTGACTTAAGGATAGCCAATGGAAAAATATATCTGAGTGTGTTGGAGGGTGTTCTTGGATCAAGATGGACTTACTTCCTTTGTCTTTATTCTTTAAAATCACGAATGTGTGACTTACTTTAAAATATATCTCAAATGATTGGATGATTATGCTTATGAGAAAAATAATATAAGACCTTGAACATCTATGTGGCTCTTATCAAAGGAATCTCATCAGTCTCAACAATGTATAGTCCTTAATCAGTTTACACAGATGACCTAGGTTCTTTTCAGCTGTAAAGACAAGTACATACACAGGTCACACGAGGGGTTGAAGCCTTCTTGCAAGAACACACTGGAAATAGGAAATACTAAGATGCTACTTATCAAGACTGAAGAAAGCGGACCCTTTTCCAGTACAGAATGGAATTCTAGTGACGAGGCCCATACGTAGTCAAGCATTAGATTTGTGTTGTTTCTGAAGGTGACAATAAGGAATAATGCTCACTTAGATGTATGCATTCTGTTTTTAAAATATCTAATTCTTGTTTTTATATTGCGACGTAGTACTTGTTTATTAAATAGAAAAGTGGCGGAGGGAGAAAGAGAGAAAAAAGAAACAGCAGGCACATGAAAAAAGAATTCATCCTCGAGCCTGCTACTGAAATGGTACACGCTTTTAGACTTTTTAATATCCTTGATGTTACAATTTATTTTAAAACAGTTCTGTGCTGCAGAGCTATTTTATAACTTAATTTTATCAGTGAAATACACAATCAACATCTTTTCATGCCAAGATATAGATCCCTATCAACTATTTTAGTAGCTACCTATTATCCTATTAGATCTATACCATAATTTATCTAACCAATATCACTATTAGAGATTTAGGTTGTTCTTTTTATTTTATCCTCCTCTCAAAATATAAAGTGATAAAAAATACTTTACGTACATGGTGTGATGTTGTGACGAATCAAGAGCCCATTCACTAGTTTAGAGTCTGAAATACACACTGACAGCTCGTCCTCTAGAGGTGCTCCAGCCGACAGGTGTGCACTCAGACAAGTGTGCTGTCTCAGGTGTGCAATCCACATTCTTCCCATGCCGTGCCTTTTTAGTTTCATCTTTGGGTTCTTACAGGGAAGCAATCAATTCTCACTGTTGTTGTTGTTGTTGTTGTTTTTTCTTTCTGGGGGGTGGGGTTGGAATTGCAGTCTGTTGCCCAGGCTGGAGGGCAGAGAGGCACGCTCATGGCCACCGCAGCCTCGACCTGCTGGCCTCAGGTGATCCTTCTGCTTCAGCCTTCTAAGTAGCTGAAACTACAGGCATGTGCCACCAAGCCCAGCTAATTTTTTGATTTATTGTAGAGATGAAGTCTTCCCAAATTGCCCAGGCTAGTCCCGAACCCATGGGCTCAGGCAGTCCTCTCACCTCGAACTCCCAAAGTGCTGGGATTGTAGGTATGAACCACCGCACCCAATCAATTCTCATTGTTTAATCCGCTTTTTCCTGGTTCCTAGCAAGACTAACATTTTTGTCCGCTTATTGTCTGTCTGCCTTTATTTTATAAACGACCTGTTTATACTTTCATCTAATTATGATATACATTATTTTCTTAATTTGTATATGTTCTTTATATTTAGGGACATTAGCACATTACATTTATGTTACAATTTGATGCCAGTTTTTCATTTAACCTTCATTTGTATGTAATTAGGTGAACTCTAAATTGTTTAATTTTATGCCATTAGAAATTCTTCTATTTTTAAAAGCAACATAAATATAGCCACCTTGCATATATGAGCAATTTAAATTCAGGAGAAAATATATTTCGAGACGAACTCTCAGAATAAAGCACCAAGGTGACACCTATTATCAAAGAATCTGGAGCTGAGCCAAAATACACCAACTCTGTAATTTTTTGTATATAAAGAGTTGCTGTAAGACTCAGTCTTTTGCAAGGCAAGCAAATGAATAGGCATAATAATACCCTTTATAGATCTGTGATAATCCTTTGAGCACATATTGAAATTTCTGCAAAGCAGTTAAATGTGTTTATAGGATTTAAAAATGCCTAATACATTCATCTGGAAGCACAGATGTCTATCTGACCAAACAAAAAATACTTAATAAAGTTTTCAGCAGATAAATGAGTGTCCAGTATCTGCAGCAAACCCTGATGTGCTATGGACCGCGAACAGTAAACAGCTCAGCTTCCCAGTGCGTCTGGATCTAAATACTAATAGATCTAAATGACAGGAAGTCACTTTGTGATTGTCATTTTGTTTTAATTGAATGGCCTTGTTATAATAAGAGAAATGTGTCCAATTGGTTCAACGTGTAGAATTCTTTTGGTTTAAAAGGCAAATATTTACATGGCTTTGATTTAATGATTTATCATGACGGATGTGTGGCAAACACGGGTGCGAATACAAAACAACCCAGGAGCATCACTGGCTGGACACAAGCAGATGGCCAGCCCATCTTCACATGCCATAGCTCATCTGGCCGCTACACTTTCTTTCCATGCTGCAGGTGGAAGCTTCAGAAGGCGACCTCTGGACATCTGATTCCCTCGACCAAATTAACCTGCCAGGAAGGGTAGGATTGGGAGACAGAGTAAAACAACAATCTGAGCATTTAATTAAGCAAGGTGAATGTCTCTTATAAACCTACAAAACAAGAATAAATTATACCCAGAGAAATAATTCTCTTTACCACGGTGCCTATCTAGAGAATCTATGATCATATAATGGGGCCAGTTACTTACAAAGCAGGCATTGGTTTCATTCATTTTTTTTTCCAGCATGAAACAAGGTGGCATAAGAAATGCTGGTTTGCCACTTTGTTTATATTAATTATATACAGACACTGGAAGCTGATAGCGTAAGATTGATTGTAATTGAGCCATAAATTTAACACAGAGCAACCTCATCCATTTACCTGGACAGCTCTTCGCTGAAATATATTTCTAAAGCTGAGATGGAAGAGAGAGGGCCCAGAGATAACAGATGATGAATGTCTCCTACCTATGGCCAAATGAAGAAATCCTTAACGCAAACTGGTATCTACTCAGCTAGCAAAGCTATTCTCCTGTGAGATGAGTCATGCAAAGTTTAAACTTCTAAAGGACTATTTATCACCCAAGATTTCTATGTTTGGCAAATATGCCTAAACAAGTCTTAATGTCTGAAGGTAAGATGGCTTTTCTAGCAATCTCTGTGTAGTAACCAGCCATTTGAGTGTCCTTCCTCTCTGTTCAGTCGTGTGAGGTGTTTGCAAGGTTAAGTCAGATGCCCAGATGCATCTGACTTAGAGCCCAGATGCCCAGAGCATGTGTATTCCACAGCAGGACTGAGGCAGAGAACTTCCAATTGTCACTTCACTCACATTTCAGATTGGAGAAGCGATACAGAAGGCATGCATATGACCCAGGCAGTCTCTCGGCACCGGGTGTAAGTCCCTGGGTGCGTTTCCTGGCTGAGGCAGCGTCTCTGTGCTTACCTCTCAAGAATCTCTTGGGCTGCATGAGGCAGAGACTCACTCTCTTAGAGTGCTCAGCACCGCCCATCTGTAAACCTACCATCCATTATACTTCAAACCGGGCCTCTGTGAGCTACAGGACCCAAGAAGAAACTGAAAGTTACCTTGGTTGAGGATGACAAAGAATGCCACTAGACCACTGAGAGAAACATCGCAGTGCCAAACCTCAGTTTTGAAATGTGTCACATTCCTGTGGGGGCAACCAAACAGAGCCACTTCAGCCTGTGACACGGAAAACTGAGAAGGAAACAGGCTGGGAAGAGGAAGGTGAATGCATGTTCTTCCCTACAACTCCAGCTTCCAGCCAGCAAATCTCCTCCCATGGGGTGAGGAGAAGAAGCCCAGAGTGCAGTGTGAATCATGTCATGACCTTGACTTTCGCAAAGGGATTGGCCAGAGGACAACTGAGGAGCTGTGGATTATGAACAGCGTACAGATGTACCGGGGTATGTTCAGGCTGAATAGAAATTCTGAATTGACTTCAGTTGTTCAGGTACAATAGAGAACATCTGGAAGGGTGATGAAACCCTGGCAAAATCCAAGGCAGACGGTGAGTTAAATTGGCAAGGACACATGAAAACTTGAGATTTCCATCTGACCTGGATTTAGAAGGAAATGGCTGATCAACCATGGTCTCTGATTTGAAGTACAGTGTGTGGTAGGTTTACCGATCAGCTGTGCATGAGCACACTAAGAAAAGCGTGATTCCACACTGGACCCTCACCCCCGCCCCTGCCTCAAGCAGCCCAGGAAATTCTTGAGAGGAATGTGGAGGCGAGCACAGAGAAGCTGCCTCACCCAGGAAACACACCCAGGGACTTGCACCTGGTGCCAAGAGACTGCCTGGGGCATATGGGTGCCTTCTGTATACCCACTGCAATCTGAGGTGTGAATGAAGTGACAATTGGAGAATTAAACAAGACAAACAGACCAAGTGCATATCAAGTTAGTGATCCAGCCATAAAGAAAAGAGATATCTTCAGGGTCTCTAAAAATACAGAAATTTTGCCGTCTGTTCACGTACACACATACACAAAGAAATTTTAAAACTGCATTGAATAATCATAGTTATTAATAAACTGACGTTATTCTGAAATTAATATGTACATACATGAGAAAATCTGTAATTACACAAATAATTGTTAAATTATTATGCAAATAACATTAATGCCAGAGTTTTAGTGTAAGTGAAAAGAGACATAAATACAAAATCAATAACAGAAAGTAAAAACTAGCATCTTAAATTTGTATTAGAGATACTGTTATAGGCTCACTATTTATTTTTAATTGATTATTTTGTAAATATATATATATATTTTTAAAATTAAAGAAAAAATTAGCTGGGCATGGTGGTGTGTGCCTGTAGTCGCGGCTACCTGAGAGGCTGAGGAAGAAGGATCGCCTGAACCTAGGAGGTTGAGGCTGCAGTGAGCTCTAAGCATGTCACTACCTTCCAGCCTGAGTGGCAGTGTGAGACCCTGACTCAAAAATAGCAATCATAATAATTGGTTGTTTTTGGCCATTGCTAAGGCCTCGGTTCATTATTTTTGAGAATTGGTACATAAAGGGAAAGAATCTCACATATATTCTGCCTTTTCAACACAAATGACTTTCTGCTACCTAGACAGTTGAGGGTGGAAAATTCCACATAGAAGAATCAAAATTATTCCGTGGCAGAATTAGAAAATCATCACTGGGCAGCTCCTAACGAGGTAGTGGATCCAGGCAATTTTCATCAACAGCTGTGGAAACCATTTGGGAAGCCATAGGGCATCTTTGGAACATTAGATCAGGCTGACAACACTAGAACCCACTGCTCAAACATACCTTGGGGGAGGTAGGGTGACGAGGTCTCCAGACCCTCTAGTCGAATGCAGTGGCAAGCACCCAGCTCGCTGAGACTGAAAAAAGATTTCATTCCAGTCCAGCCTCTGAATAGATTCTCAGGCATGGAGTACAACATCTTGAAGAAGCCATCACCAATGCAGAAAGTAGCCAGTTCTATTCTATTTAAATCGTCTGGTTCCCATTTCCCAAGGTATGGTCCAGGAAAAGAAGAGATAGAGGAAGAACCACTGTGGGGGAAAAGAGAGGGACATGAAGAGACTTGCCAACATGCCAGGAACCTTTGTGGCCCTAAGTCAAGCAAACCAACTCTAAAAAGACATTTTTCAGAAAAGAAGAAACGTATACACCGAGTGGGTATACGATAATACTAAAAAATTATTTCAAGTTTTGTTGGGTGTGAAAACGTCATTATGTTTATGTTTTAAACTCTCATCTGTCAAAGAAACATACTGCAGTATTTATAAATAAAGTGTTATTATGTCTGGGATCTGCTTTGAAACACTCAGGGACACGGGACAGAGGCAGCACGCATGAGAGGATTATAAATGCGAGAAGATTGAACAGATAGATTGCTGAAGAGGCCCATGGTACGTGGTCATTTGTTAACCATCCTCTGCTTTCGTCTGAAAATTGTATTCGTATAAAATAATAATGATAAAGCCAGTTGTCAGTTCTAAGCCACACTTCTCTCCTGGTACCTGACAGTAGAAAAAGCCCTGGAGATTCTGCATTGCAACACTCGGACTACTTCTGGTCCCATCTGAGAAAGATATTTGGTTGCAACGGTGTCTCCGACAACATCATTCATTCAGGCACTGTGATCTTCATCCACGGGAGCCCACTGTTCCTCTGAGACAGCCCAAGATGTCAGCCTTACCCTAAATCACATGAAGTTGGAATATTTTCACCAGTCCCCCAAATGAGTAAGTCATATTTTGATTGCGTCTGCCACAGTCTTCTGGGGGATCTTAATTATTGTTGGCACGACAGAGCACACGGCAGCTGGTGAACTGAAGACACCAATCCTCATCCCCAGGAAACTCATTTCAAGGAGAGGGGAAAAAAGGCAATAAAGTTGTCAGTGCAATAATGCCTCACCTTGTGAAGCGTGGATGCCTCAATGCTGGATATGCTTTGGTTTAGTAAATTATCCCCTTGACTGCTAAGAATAGAAACCAC
Organism: Carlito syrichta; assembly: GCF_000164805.1. Lineage (NCBI taxonomy): Eukaryota > Metazoa > Chordata > Mammalia > Primates > Tarsiidae > Carlito > Carlito syrichta. The sequence goes on along the minus strand of NW_007245233.1, from coordinate 194,383 downwards.
AGCTGCTTAGGCATAACAAGAAAGTTGCTCATTGCTTTGAAAAGTGCTTTCTTTCTTTGCAAGCAGACCTACCTCTGGAGACACTGGTCCACACCTTTCTAGGCTCCTCCAATGTATTAATGCTACCACCGTGGGATCCGTTTGCTGATAATGCATTAGAAGCATCATTTTTCCAAATGCTTTTTTTTTTCCTTTCCTGGGAGAGAGAGAACAGGCTCTATGCAGCCATCTTAGGTGTGATGGCTAATTATATTTGTCAGCTCGAAAGGTGTTTTTGGATGAGATTAAAATTAAAATTGATGATCTTTGGGTAAAGCAGATAGCTTTACCTCTACCCATCAGCTGAAGGAAGGGGAAATTCTCCAGCAGTCTGTCTTCAGACTTCAGCTTCACTGTCAGTCTCTGGTATCTCTATCTTGCTTGCCCATACTGGAGGTTTTAGACTTCCCAGCTTTTCTAGAATCCCATTAGCCGGTTCTTTTTTTGAATTTATTTTATTTTTTGTGCCACTGCACTCTAGCCTGGGTAACAGGGTGATAGGGTAAGACCTGACTCAAAAACAAAAACAAGATCCTAAGCATTAACTTACTGCCCGTCAAACAGTTTTATCCCAGCATGGCATCACATCAGCACTGTTCAACAATAACAATAAAAATAGCCAGGTAAGAGATGACATTCCATTGTCCCTAGCATACATAATTTTAAATGTTTTTTTTCTTTTGGGGGGGTCTTTTTTATTATAAAGGTGTAGGGTAAAATTCAGAGTTAGGTATATAAACATTGATCATGCAGGTGCCCCTGTTGATGGGTTATGCCCTCCCTCCCCTAGCAATTTCCCTCAACTGCCAGTCCCAACCCTCCCCGCCCCCGACAGTTTCCCACTACTGCCAATCGCTTTCTTATAGCATTATAATTGTTCAAGGCCCGTTTATGAGTGAGAACATATGAAACTCTGTTCTTTGTTTCTGTGATAAATCACTGAGTATGATCAACTCCAAATCCATCCAAGTTGCTGCAAAGTCCATGTATTTGTCCTTCTTTATGGCTGCATAATATTCCATTGTGTATATGTACCACATTTTTTTATCCAGTCCAGCTTCAATGGGCAACAGGATTGGTTCCATGTTTTTGCTATTGTGAATAGAGCTGAAGCAAATATACGTGTGCAGGTATCTTTTTTGTAGAATAATTTGAGTTCCTCTGGGTATATTCCCAATAAGGGAATTGCTAGGTCATATGGAAGGTCAATTTCTAGTTCTTTCAGAAATTGCCACACTGTCTTCCAAAGAGGTTGTACCAGTTTGCATTCCCACCAGCAGGGTAGAAGCATTCCTATTTCTCCACATCTTCGCCAGCATCTGTTGTTTGCTTTATTAATCATGGCCATTCTTACAGGGGTTAGGTGATATCTCAGTGTTGGGAGCCGGCCACGGAGGCCCACTGAGCGTTAGGGATCAGGAAGGGCCGTTGACCCCGAGACCACTAGGATGTGTTTGGGAGTTATTGACCCCATTTCCTCCCCCTTTCTACTCAGCACTAACCAGATTAAGCTCCTGTGAGCTCAAAACATAAAAACTCTGAGACCGGGATGAACACAAGCTAACTTTAAAAGCACTTGCCGGAATCCAGCTCCAGCCGGGTTCAGGGTACCCCAAAGGTGGAGACGGTGTCAGTGATTAGGGGGAAGAAGAGAGAAAGAGAGAGAGAGAGAAAGAAAGAGACTGGACTCCAGTGTAGTGCAGAAGCGATGTGTGTTATTGGGAATTGCAACGGGTCTTTTATACACAAAGTCAGATGTGGGAGGGGCGTCCCCCACCCACCAGAAACCTTAATTCATGAAAACTTAATCAATGATTGCCTTTAAACCCTTTTCATATGATAATCTTAAAATCTCATAACAAAGAATAACCTAATCCGTGACTGACATATTCTATAAACCTTTTTCATACTAAACTGATTGATTTATGCCAAGTTAAACAATTCTGTAGAAGCTTAAGTATTTACTTTACAAACGAAAGTGGCCCATCCCGGAATGTTTGGAATGTGGCCCAGTCCAAAGTTCACAGTGGGCTACCTGCAAGTAACCCAGCCGCATTCTTTCAATGAAATGGCTGTCTTCTAAAACTATGTTCTACAGTTTGCACCTTCAATAAATCCTAAGATCATGACCCAGAAGCCTGTGACCAATACTAAGGCTCTTAGATGTGACACGAGTTTGAATTATAAGTTGTGTGAAAGCCAAAGCTGCAGTTTGCGCAAGAATGGGAGCAATGAGCTTCTAAAGTTAGCTTGTGTTCGTCCTGGTCTCAGGGTTTTTATGTTTTGAGCTCACAGGAGCTTAATCTGGTTAGTGCTGAGTAGAAAGGGGGAGGAAATGGGGTCAATAGCTCCTGAACACATCCTAGTGGTCTCAGGGTCAACGGCCCTTCCTGATCCCTAACGCTCAGTGGGCCTCCATGGCCGGCTCCCAACATCTCAACATGGTTTTGATGTGCATTTCTCTAATGATGAGTGAGGCTGAGCACTTTTTCATGAGTCTGTTAGCTTCCCATATATCTTCTTCTGAGAAGTGTCTATTCATGTCTTTTGCCCACTTTTTTTTTTTTTTTTTGAGTTGGAGTCTCATTCTGTTGCCCAGACTGGAGTGCAGTGGCTGCTCCCAGCCACCGCAGCCTCGACCTGCTGGGCTCCGGCGATCCTTCCGCCTCAGCCTTCCGAGTAGCCGGAATTACAGGCATGCGCTACCACGCCCGGCTGATTTTTTGATTTATTGTAGAGATGAGGTCTTGCTGCCCAGGCGGGTCTTGAACCCGTGGGCTCAGGCAATCCGTTCACCTCAGCCTCCCAAAGGTGCAGGATTACAGGCTGAACCACCGAGCCTGGCCTTTTGCCCACTTTTTAAAGGGGCTGTTTGTTTTTTTCCTTTCAGCATGTCTGAGTTCCTTATAGATCCTAAATGTGAGGTCTTTGTCAGATATACAGTTGGCAAATATTTTTTCCCATTCTGTGGGCTGTCTCCCTGTGAGCCAATTTTTATAACAGATGTCACATATCTATGTGGCAAATATTATATAAATTATATATAAACATATATGAAATGCTAATTTTCTTGGCAAAAGTCTAGGCATTTGACCTCACAGAACTACACAGCCTTTTAAAAATGCAGTGGGCTTCTTCTTCTAGTTACTTGCAAGTTACTTTATATTCCTCTTATTGGCTCTGCTTCTCTGGAGAACACTAACACAGCAGGGGAAGGAAAATGGCCCGCCTGTCCTTAAACACTCAGTTTTCCTACTTCACCACCTCAGACCTGCACGTGAGATTGAAGTATTTGGAAGCCATACACTTTGCTGAGACAAATCCTGTCACATTGGGTTTGTGCAAGGTACTGAGCTCTAAGACGTGGCAGTGTGGTGCATCCTATTGCTTTGAGTGTGGCCTATCACCCCCAGGGCATGTCTTCACCTCCAGTTTCCCCTTTGTTGACAAGCATGTATTTGGGGTTTTTAAAAAAAATAATAAGTGCTTACTTTTTTAAGGAAAACATACGTCTTCGAGTTAGGAAATATAGCTCTGATCTCCAATTTAACCTGCATTAATTCCTAGCTGGGAAATCCTTGGGCACATTAAACTCTCTGTGCCTCTGTTTCCTCCTCTGCAAAACAAGAATACTTAAAATTCCTACGCAAGAGATTTATTGAGAGGTTCAAAATGGAATGACAAGACCCCAGGATGGAGTGCAGAATGTCACCAAGCAATCTCTCTGTATTACTCATGACCTTGCTGAGGGCACGGGGAAAAGGAACTGATCCACAGAACCTGGAATCTATAAGACTGAAAGCAAAGGAAGTGCTACAAAGCAGACTGAGTGCAGTGGCTCGCACTTGTAATCGCAGCACTTTGGAAGGCCAAGATGGGCGGATGGCTTGGACCCCAGGAATTCAAGATCAGTCTGGCCAACACAGGGAGATTCTGTTTATATAAAAACTATAAAAAATAAAAAATTATCCAGGTGGCTCACACCTGTAGTCCCAGCTACCCCGGGGCTGAGATAGGAGGAATCCATGAGCATGGGAGGTCGAGGCTGCAGTGTGCTAGGATCATGCCACAGCACTCCAGCCTGAGTGATCCAGCAAGACTGCTCTGCGTTCTGGATGGTAAAGTTGTGTCCCACGGTGGCATGGGTTCACAACCTTGATGCTGTTAGGCATGCATCCTGAAACTAAAGAAGTCAGTAAATAGATGACTGCTGATAAGGATTTACAGGTAAGCAAGAAGAGGATATTAGAACAATCCATGTGTAAATGAAAGGAGTTGGAGACAACAGTGTAAGTTTGTATTTAGACTAATATAGACCCAGATAGTGACCTACAGAGATAGCTAGAGATGAGTGTATGCTCGGGTTATGACACAGACATCTGTTCCTTGCTCTGTCAGTCAGGAGGGTCAGGAAGAAAGGAGTCATTGGCAGCACCAGCTAATGTAACACCCAGAGTCTGGTTCCTAAATTTAATTAAAAGAAAAAGAAGTCAGGCGTGGTGTTTCACACCTGAAATCCCAGCACTTTGGGAGGTGGAGGTGAAAGAATTGCCTGAGGCCACAGGTTCCAGACCAGCCTGGGCAACATGGAAAGACCTCATCTCTACAATTAAAAAAAAAATTAGCCTGGTGTGGTGGTGCTTGCCTATAATTCCAGCTTCTTGGAAGACTGAGGCGGAAGGATTGCCTGAACCCAGCAGGTTGAGGCTGTGGTGGTCATGAGCTTGCCACTGCACTCAAGTGTGGGTGACAAAGTAAGACTCTGACAAAAAAAAAAGAAAAAGAAAAAGCAAACAGAAAACCTCACAACGATAAATGAATGACAGTAGGACAAAGAAGCCAATTGAAAAAGTGCCAAATACTTTTTCCCAGTTTGTAGGCTGTCTCCCTGCTCTCTTGATGGTTTCTTTGGCTTTGCAGAAGCTTGTCAGTTTAATGAGGTCCCACTTGTCTATCTTATCTCATATGGCCTGTGGGTTTCGGGATTTGTTCAGGAATTGGATACCAGTTCCGATTTCCATGAGGGTATGTCCCTCATTTTTCTAAGGTTCTTATGGTTTGAGGTTTTACATTTAGGTCTCTGATCCATTTGGAGTTAACCTTTGTGCATGGGGATAGATAGTGGTCCTGGTTCAATCTTCTGCATGCGGTCAGCCAGTTTTCCCAGCACCAATTACTGAATAGGTTCTCCTCTCCCCAGTGGTAGGTGGTGGAGGCTTTGT
>NW_007245233.1:188704-189020 GCF_000164805.1 Carlito syrichta | reverse complement strand
AAAGGAAGACATCCGAGCAGCCAACAGATACATGAAGAAATGTTCAACCTCACTAATCATCAGAGAGATGCAAATCAAAACCACACTGAGATACCACCCAACTCCAGTCAGCATGGCAATTGTCAACAACTCAAAAAATAACAGCTGCTGGAAAGGGTGTGGCAAAAAGGGAACACTTCTACACTGTTGGTGGGAGTATAAACTAGTGCAACCTCTGTGGAAAGCAGTGTGGTGATTCCTAAAAGCTCTAAATATCAACCTCTCATATGACCCCGCAATCCCCCTACTGGAAATATATCCTGAAGAACTCAAATCG
>NW_007245233.1:90114-187926 GCF_000164805.1 Carlito syrichta | reverse complement strand
TGTGGGGGGGGGGAGGGAGATGGGATTAACGGTAGCAAATATCTGTCTGGGGACAGGGAAACACCTCTTATCAACAAGTGTGCCTGAACAAAACGTATTTGTATACGTAACCCTTAACTGTACCCCACAATATCATAATAAAAAATAAATAAATATAAAAAAAGAAAAAGTGCCCACAGTGTTAGGTTGTCTCTGTGAAGATGTTATGCCCGATGTAACAGCTGAGTAACATACAATAAAATTATATTTTATAAACAAAAAAAAAGAAAAAGTACCCCAAAATGTCATTTGAGTTCTAAAAGTGGTATTAGACTGTAGCTCAAAGTGTAAAATAAATAAAACAATTTTAATCTCTATATAATATATCCAAGGATTCATTCTGATATAAATAACTGGTTGGTTGAATTACTAACTAAATGAAGGAAAGGGGGAAATTTTCTATTCAGAAAAATTGCAGATAATTTATGTGGAATATAACTTTCCACCCTTTAAGTGTAGGTTGTGTATAGAGACCTCCTTCCAAAAAATACAGTATAAAAAAGGGAAGGAGGCTGGGCTCCATGGCTCAGCTTGTAATCCCAGCACTTTGGGAGGCCGAGACGAGTGGATTGCCTGAGCCCGCGGGTTCGAGACCAGCCCAGGCAACTTGACAAGACCTTGTCTCTACAATAAGTCAAATAAAGAAACTGGGCATGGTAGCGCATGCCTGTAGTTCCGGTTACTTGGAAGGCTGAGACAAAAGGATCACCAGAGCCCAGCAGGTCAGCGCTGGGATGGCCATGAGCATGCCACTGCACTCCAGCCTGGGCGACGGAGTGAGACTCTGGTAAAGAAAAGGAATGGAGTGTAGCTTCAAGGTGGAGAGAAACCTGACAGGTGGTCCAGGTGGTCCAGGTCAACACCAATAGTGATAAGTCACATTGATGCGTGAACTTGACAGGATGAGATGAAAGCGGCACTTGACCTCTGTGGTCTTGCTCTCAAAGACATGCAACACGAGTCTAATCATGAGACAAACATCCGAGCATTCTGAATTGGGGGACAATCTGCAAAACACTTGACCAGTGCGCCTCAAAACCGTCAAGGTCATCAGAATCCAGGAGAGTCTGAGAAAATAGCACAGCCAAGAGGAGCGAAAGAGACATGGAGACTGAAGGAAATAAGGTGGTGTCCTGGGATGGGAAAAGAACATTAGTTAAAATCTCTAGGAATAAAGCATGCACTTTAGCTAACAATAGTGCATCAATGTTGGTTGATTAGTTGTAACAAATGTCCTTCATAATTAGAATTTACTAATCCAGGAAACTAGATGTAGGGGAGATGGAAACTCTCTGTATTATTTTTAGATTTTAGAGTTTTCTATACACCCAAAAGTGTTCTCAATATATATTTATTTTAAAAGATAAAGTCATATGGGCAACCCCTTTGAGTCCCTTCCCACTGTGGAGTTTTCTGTCCTCTCAATAAATCTTGCTTTAAAATTAAAAAAATAAAATAAAAAAGTAAAGTCAAATATTTAAAGTTCTCTGCACAATGGGTACTCAACAATATGAGTTTCTATTACTTTCACTTTACATAGTGGTTGAATTTTTATTAGAGGAAAATTAAGAGAATACTAGGTAGATCATAATAAAACAAGTCTTAAATGCAAGTCCAATTTTTACAGTCATGATTAGACAAGGATTAAGAAGAGTCCTCTGTGAACATTCTCTATTGATTTCAAAGCTAGAGGATTAAATTAAAAAAAAAAAAAGGATTGCCAGTAAAACCCAAGCTAGTTTACAAAGCACGCATAAAATAACAGAATGAGAAAACCTAGTTTGTTTTCATTACAACGCTTAAACAGAAATGTCTATTCAAAATTGATAATAAAATATTTTTGATACTAACGTAGTGCCAGAAAAGAGCTCAAAAGACATGTGTCTCTTTCCCTCTTCCAGAGCTGAACTCTGTTTTCTGCTACACACTGTGATGCTCCAAACTCCTGGGACTACTATAATAAAGTACCACAGACTGGGAGGGAGGGGGTTATTACTTATTACTTCACAGTTGTGGAAGCTAGAAGTCCAAGACCAAGGTGTCCTTAGCAAGGCTGGTTTCTCCTGAGGCTTCTCTCCTTGGCTCGGTAGATGGCGGCCTTCTCCTGTGTCTTCACATGGTCATGCCTCGGTGTGTTTCTGGGTCCTAGTCTCCTCTTCCTATAAGGATGCCAGTCAGATTGGAACAGGAGCCACCCAAATGTCTTCATTTTTAAGTTAATGACCTCTTTAAAGACCTCATCTCCAAATATTGTTCACATTTTGAGGTATCAGGGGTTAGGACTTTAGCATAAACATCTTGGGGGAAATCACAATTTGGCTTCTGACATGTGGCCTAAATCATGGGGTATTGTAAAGGACAAATGCCAAAGCACCCAACAGAGAGCCCGGTCCAGAGTAAGTGTCCAGTATGGGACAGTTGATACCTACTTCTCTAGAAACTTGCAGACAAGGTTAAAGCAACCCTTTCTGAGTGATTCTGCCTCTTTCTTCTCCCCACACACCTCAGGTTGGCCCATGCCTGACATCAAAATAAGCAGATGCGACTTCCATATTCTGCTGAGTCCCTTCTTCCTCCTGATATCCGGTGCTTTGTCCTGTCCTTCCTAGGAACCCAGAGCTCACAGGCCCTTCGGATCCTCTAGTATCACAAACGGAGTTTTCAGGAAAGAACGCAAGCCTTGCTCCTACGGAGGGACCAAATGATGACAACCATGTGACGTGAAGTGCTGTTCTTCCCACGTGTGCTGATACCCATAGAATTCCTGATCTAAGGATGTGCTTTTAGGCTCAAATCCTAGAGTAAGTTAGGTGGGGAGTGTGTGAATGTGTGTGCGCAAGCATGCATGTCAGGGGAGGCTAGGGATGACAGGAGAGAATAGAGAAGCAGAAAAGACCTTGGATCTTCTGAAATCAGGACAGGTATGTGGCTTCCTCGCTATACGTTAAGGCACAACTCAAGGAACCTCTGATTTTTTTTTTTTTTGAGTTAGATGCCAGGTGTGAGTTTGTCTTGATTTCTCTATTTACATATTGCTAATTCCTCAAAACTTTTAAAAACTAATAATAGCACATATTTATAGGAACCTTTAACTTTAACTTTTCGTAGTAATTGTGTGTGTGTGTGTGTGTGTGTGTGTGTGTGTGTGTATGAGACCTAATTTTCTCTGAACAGCCATATAATGAGAGTAATATAAATAATACTGGCCTATTTTACAAAGGAGAAAATGGACCCAGGGAAAATGCTACTTGCTAAGGGCCAAGTAACAGAAACATAAATCTAGGTCTTCTGAATTTTATTCCAGGAAACCAGATATGTCTAACTTAAAATATGGTACTAAGCCAAGCATTAAAACTGAATAATTAGACTTTTGTCTCATTTGATTGATGAATTTTAAACTTGAATTTTCAGCAATTGTATTCATACCACAAATTTTTACTATGTCCAGTGTTATTGATTCATGCTAATATGAGTATATGTGCTATAATATTTTGCTAGGCTGACTGTATTTATGGCTGTGTGACACAATAAATTAAAATATAGGAACAGAGTTTAATTAAGCATAATATCTTAGCTTCTCTGGGACTTCTGGGAAATTTAGTATGGTATGCAAACACAAAAGACTTCTGGGTTACCATAAAAGTACACACAGCAAAAAGAAACACATAGCTTTTGACCATTTGTCCAGTTTCTTATCTGTCACTCGTTGCGAAGAGAGAACTTTGGTCTGTGAAACTAAGTAGTAGGCTCCTGCAAAAGTAACCAAAACATGTAGCACATTTTGATTTGAAATACGATAGCTAAAACAATTGATTTCAGACTGTTTTTGGCAGTGACAAAGTAGTTGCGGTAAGCCAACACTCCTTCTAAGAAAAACTGGATTAAATACAAAGAAAGAAAGAAAGGAAAAATACGTTTGAAGGTGCTGAGGTAAACAGAAGTTTCTGTAAGGAAGAGCTTGAGGGAAGTGAGTCTCACTTTTGCAGCTGTTCTTCTTAATTTGGGTACATCGCTAGCTCTGGATGGGAAAGGGAAGGAGTGAGAATGCAGGCAGAGGGTCAGGGCAAAGCCACCAGCTTCAGGAGGGAAGAGACAGGTATGTATTGGCAGTCTCATGGTGTTGGGAAGACACAGAGCAGACCCTGACACTGCCAAGTCATCAAGTCTTGGGGAGGTCAATCTGGAGGGGAAAATAGTCCAGGGAAGCAATCGTGCACTTGGATTCAGTCTCCTCGAGGCACGAGCTGACATCTGGGATCTCAAAGGGCAAAGGGATAAAACACCACACAGAGGTTGCCGAGGGACAGAAGGAAGGTGGTTTTTTTTTCCATTTTAATGAACTAAGGAGAACTTCACTAAAGAGTAGGGCTCCAGCAGACCCCTCAGGTCATGGCTGGAACTCCTGGAGAGGGTAGAGATGAGCTGGAGTTAGATGTGTTTCCACAAAACTATCATCTCATCTCCATCTGCTTGGTTTGCAATAAGATAATCTACTCCTATCCATCTGCTTTCCAGATGACAGAAAGGAGCTTCTCTGCAGGAGGATAATAGCATCCTGGTTCTCTGTAACTTACACAAAATGTCCAGCATTTTTTTTTAAAGTACCTAAGCATGCCAAAAAACATGGGCAAGAAGAAAAAAAAGTAAAAGGAACAGATCCATAAGATAAAGTTTCAATAAAACGAATGTTAAAAATTATGTATAAATATACACATATGTGTATGTATGTGTGTGTGTGTGTGTGTGTGTGTGTGTGTGTGTGTGTGTGTGTATAGCCATAGCCATAGCTGAGTTGCCTAATGAGAAAGATGCGTTCGGAGAAATGCACTGATAGGAGACTTCACTGTTGTGTGAGCATCACGGAGTGTTCTTACACACACCTGGATGGGATACCCTATTACACACCTAGGCTATGTGGTGTAACCTATTGCACGCAGGCTATGAACCTATACATCATGTGGCTGTACTGAATTCTGTAGGCAATAGTAAGGATTTGTGTATCCAAACATATCTAAACGTAGAAAAGGGACAGTAAAAATACAGTATGGTGTTCTGAGTCCATCCTAGCCTATGTGGTCTGTCATTGACCAAAATGTTATTATGCTGTGCATGACCGTATATATATTTAAAAGAAGCTTTAAAGAAACAGTGGAGAGGAAGTTTGTCTCACAAGGAAAATTGATGAAAACTGACACTGGAGTTGAAATCTTGAAGAAAAGAGGAGAAGGGAGGGTAAAGGTAAAACAGAAATATGAAAGACAAGATAGCAACCCCAGTTGGGGTTCACAGTGCCTGGGGAAGAATTTAAAGCTGGTAAGGTGTTGTAGGGTTTGTGGAGAAGAATCCTAAAAGTAAGACTAATGACTCGACCTATGTCCTTCGAAAACCCAGAAGCCCACCAGAGGTCACTCAGTCTGTAGCATGGTCAGATGGTTTTAAGAAGGGGGCTGGGTAAGAAGGGAGTATTTTCATGACAGATGCACTCAGAAGTCTTGTGGTGGGTCCATGGAAGATAAAGTCCATGGCCCTTGAAGCCAGGCTCGGTGGCTCAGCCTGTAATCCTGCGCTTTGGGAGGCTGAGGTGAGTGGATTGCCTGAGCCCGTGGGATCGAGACCCACCTGGGCAACTTGGGGAGGCTGAGATGAGTGGATTGCCTGAGCCCGTGGGTTTGAGACCCACCTGGGCAACTTGGGGAGACCTCAACTCTACAATAAATCAAAAACTAGCCGGGTGTGGCGGCGTGCGCCTGTCGTTCCAGTTACTCGGAAGGCGGAGGCGGAAGGATCGCCGGAGCCCAGCAGGTCGAGGCTGCGGTGGCCGGGAGCGGCCACTGCACTCCAGTCGGGGCGACAGAGTGAGACTCCAACTCAAAAAAAATAAAAATAAAAATAAATTTTTAAAAAAGGAATAACTTGAGCTGAATTTGGCTACAATTTGGATGATTGTGAGGTGTTATCTTGCTGACTAGATGTAGCTGGCGTTGGCAACATTAGTAAATGAGAATAGGGTAAACTCGAGGACAGGGTGTAAAGACACCAGATATAATAAGTTCAACCAGGACAGGACGCGCTGCTGTGGCTTCAGGCCACTCAGATGAGAGCTATCCATCAGCACTGCCTGTGCTAAACTTATCAGTCGGCTCCTCAAGGGAGACAGCCCAGGGGGCCAACCAGGAGCCATTTGCAGGTAAATGAGATCTGAAGGCAGCTCAATAAGTGTGAGAACATTAACAGTGAAAATTACGAGAGACTTAATTAATTAAAAGTAAAAGCACCAAGATTTATGGGCCAGAGAGATCGAGTGGAGATGGTCTGGCCATGGTGATGATCTGTGAAGGCAGAGTTAGACTCGTTAAACTCCACCACTGGGGCCCTGTCTTCTCATGGGGCTGTAGTCACCTTGCCTCACTCCACTCCCACTGCCTGCGTGACCAGCTTCTTCACCTCCGGTGATCAAAAGACACAGAAGGTACAAAAGTCTGGGGGCATTAAAGCACGCCGGAAGGAAGAGGTGGGTCACTGCTCTCCCTGAACAGTTAGAGAGAGGAAGTATGGTCTAGTGGTTAAGGACTCGAAACTGGATTTTATCTTAATTCTACCACTTGTCGGTTATCTGGCTTTCGGTAAGTCATTTAAACTCTCTAAGCCTCACTTTCTTTAGGGTGACTCATTTATTCAGCAACTATGTGTCCATGATGCCTACCTGAGCCAGGCAGTCCACCTAGCATGAGGATCACACCCAAACAAACCAAACAAAGACCTGGCTCAGCAGAGCTCACATTCATGGTGACCAGCTCATAAGTTGTCGTCAGGGTAAAATGAAATAAGACTTAGAAACTGTTAATGCCCAGTGTCCCGGACAAGGTGAGCTCTCAAGAAACGCCAGCTGAGTGTACGGACTCAGCCAAAGTCCAACTCTGACTCCTCTTCTGAAGGGTGCTTCTAGGGTTAGAGCAGGCAAACTGGAGAAGTCCCTTACAAAACCATGTTACACCCAGCTGCATTCTTTTCACTCATAAAGTCACCACATCATCAATTCTAGAGTGCCAATACTAAAAACAAAGTATTGCCATTCTCATACTTCTTCTTACCAGCCTCAGTCACCTTGAGAAAAGAGAGTGAACTTCAGCTTAAACTGACAGAGTAAATGACTGACATTTCGATATGCAAGTGATTTATCTTAGGGACTACTTAACCAAGGATCCGTGATCGCTTGTTGCAGGGCGTGGAAGAGCCGAGCCTCCCAGGGTGAGGCGGGACTAGGGATCCACAAACGGCCAACTTGTCACAATGGATCTACATATACACAGCGGTTAGGGCACCCTGAACCGGTGGTGCTCCCAAAAGAATCGGAAGAAAGAGTTGTACTTAATCCTGTACTTGTTAAATGCCTGAAGCTGGACGTGATCTTAGGGAATTTGGGGGCATCTGTGTTATGATGACAAAGTAGCATTTGCCACAAAGGATGCTCTATCTAATGACCAGTGATAAAGGACATTTGCAGCTCTCTTTGAAAACTTCTATTCAATAAATAAAATATGTACAAGAAAAATATCAAAAAAAATGTGGAACCTATGCACAAGGGAATATTATGCAGCCATCAAGAAGGACAAACATACGGACTTTGCAGCAACTTGGACGGATTTAGAGTTGATCATACTCAGTGATCTATCACAGAAACAAAGAACAGAGTGCCATGTGTTCTCATTCACAAGCGGACTTTGAGCAATTATAATACTATAAGAAAGGGATTGGCAGTAGAAGGAAACTGTCAGGGGAGGGGGCCTGGGATTGGCAGTTGAGGGAAACTGCTAGGGGAAGGAGGGTCATACCTCATCAATGGTACCTGCATAATCAGAATTTGTATACCTAACCCTGAGTTGTACATCACATCTTTATAATAATATATATATACCAAAGGCCGAGAGTGTGCCTAATGCCTGTAATCTCAGCACTTTTGGAGGCGGAAGACTACTTGAACCCAGGAGTTTGAGACCAGCCTGGGCAATGTAGCGAGACTATGTCTTTACAAAAACAAATTTAAAAATCAGCTGGGACTGGTAGCTTGTGTCTGTAGTCCCAACTACTGAGGAGGTTGAAGCGGAAGGATCGCCTGAGCCCAGGAGGTTGAGGCTTCCGAGAGCTATGATCATGCCACTTCACTCTAGACTGGGCAACAGAGTGAGACCCCAACTCAAAAAAAAAAAGAAAAAGGAAAATATCAATCGACCAGCCAATAAATGTACTTCCCAAAGAAGTATTGATTATTACATTTAAAAAGCACCAAGCCGGGGGTTATTATAATATAGAACACATGGCTTAGCCTTATCCCTCTGTTTTATAAGTCATTCTTTCATTCCATCAAAATTTATGGGATAAAACAGGTAAGAAGCTTTTAGAATGGGAAAAGCAAACACATCTCACCGTCAGGTAGAAAAAGAAGTACAGGTGTTGTGAGGAAGATGCCTTGTTTCAGGAGTTCTGATAAAGGGGACAGCTGAGGCGTCAGGAAGAGAAGAGACATTCATTGCTCGCTGGAAGAGCAAGTAGTTGTGTGTTGTGGGAAGCTCTTCCAGGCTGCGAGAAGAGAGAGGTGGCCTGAGTTCTTGCAAGGATACAAAAGGAATCAGGGAATCCGGGAAAGACATCTCAGCTACCTCCCCTCTAGGCACCCTGAACCCAGACCTCCACCATAGCAGAACACCCTGCAGGAGGGAAGGGCCTTGGGAGGGCAAGCTGTCTGTGCAGTCTTCAGCAGCAGGTGTCCTTGTCCATCATGGTGACTCAGTTTCTGCAGAGACCAAATAACGGACTCCCTCTCTCTCTGCTAAGTTCAAAACCCCCAGTAGACTGCATCTGATAATTCAGCCAGCAACCACTTAGGGGTGGGCCAACCTGGGATGTTTACTATCTGGCCCTCGACAGCAAAATTTGGTGACCCTGCTCCAACAGACAGAAGGCTATCAGATACAGCTAAGCGACTGCAACAATTCTGAGGTCATTGAACATTTTCTAGGTGGGTCAGACACCCACTCCTTAACTGATAGGTAGTAGATCATTCCACAGAGCATGGCACCTGAGGAATAAGCAGCTCCCAAGGGAAGGAACAGGGGCTGTGCTCTCCCATCAGCCCCTGAAGGTGACAGGCAGGCCCCTGGCTGGGCCAACACAGCGTGTCCGTAGCAGGCTGCACTCTTTCTAACATGTCGCTGAACCCTCTGCAGAGGGCACAGGGGGTGGCACGTAAAGTACGGGAAGAACAGATTCTTACTGAGCACCTAGTCTGTTCCAAACGTGGTTCTAGGAGTCAAAGTAAAGTGACAACTCAAGTTCCCACCTTCCTGGAGCCTCTCTTCTCATAAGATAACATCCCCAAATTATTTCAAATTTGTCACCCTTCCCAGCATCCAGTCACTGAGCCACTCACTGTCAAGGTGGAGGTGTAAAAGTTGGTCTGTCCAACTCCACATTCCTTGCCCTTCTATGCCATGGTACTTTGCAGGATAGATGCTTAATAAATATGCGAAATTAAATTCAAATTGAGTATCTTTGTCCAAAAATACGGACAGCCTCCTAGCAAGTGTCTAGAGCTACAGAACATAAGAGAAGGATGTTTTTGATGAGAAACAATTTAAAAAGGAGGAAAAAGAAAGAACAGAGTCAATCATGGTAGCTAAGTATAGAGCCAGAGGGGAAACTTTCTGACTATTCAGAGGGCAGGAAAAGGCTCAGCCTGGAGCTGGGGGTCAAGGGGAACACAGAAGGAAACAGAAGGTGCCAAACAGAAACTCCCCCCACCCCCGTGTTGCTTTTGTCTAAGCCGACCCTGATTATGAGTTGCATGAGCAATCCAAGCACTGAAACAGCGCAGTGACCGCTGCGTCGAGGACTCCAGGACTGCTCGAGGAGGCTTTCAGGATTTAGCAGAGCCGTGATAATGTGAAGATGCAAAAGCTGTCATCTCACCAGTAGGCCACATACGGCTAAGTGGCAAAACCCCAGCTTACCACCCCGGAACGATGGGCTAGAGAGGGGAGAGGGTGGACTCCACTTGCCTCATGAGAACCTCAACTTGAACTTCTCAGAAAGGAGACTTTGGACCTAAAACAACAGAATTGTGGCTCCATTTCCAAATCTACATCACTGCTGAAAAACAGCAGTGACTCTATGATAACCTTAATCACGTATCACAAATGGGAACTCAATAGTTTTAGTTTTTCTGGTAGGATTTGCGATATCACTGTGTAACACATGGACTTAATTAGGTAGTTTCTTTTCTTATAATCAAACGGAATCAATTTCATAGTGTAAAATTTTGCTCGAAACCAAGGATTCAGAGCGAGGTCTTAGACCTTGAGCTTGAGTCTCTCTCTGTCTCTCTGTCTGTCTGTCTGTCTGTCTGTCTGTCTCTCTGTGAGAGAGAAATCAGGAGAAACACAGGCACTGTGAAGATGCCTGTGAAAGCAGATATTACAGCATCTGAGGACAGGGTAGGGTAAGCAGGATTAGTCAATAAACACTAGAAAGTGATGTTTCAGCAAAAATGATTTAATTGTCATGCTCCGGTGAAAAGATAGATAAATGACAAGAAAACCAGTTCAGAGAAGAATCAGATATCTATGATGTGCTCTAAGTTTAACAACCATTTGGTTTTGCATTCTATGCGTTACTCAATCACACAGTCTTGCATAATTACTGTACAGAGACTAGTAGCATTGGTAACCCTGGGGCATTAAAGATCCTGAACCATCAGAGAAGCAATTCATGCTTACTGCATCATACTTACTCTAAGCATATCAGCAATCCTTACAATGATGATCACGCCATAGAAAGAAATAAGAGGATATAAAAGAAAGAGGGATTCTGTTTACCATAGTATTCAATAATGATACCAATTTATATTCTAGGATTTTCACTTCATTAGGATTTAAACGTATGTTTAAATAAAGAAAGGGCAATTTAGAGTTTTTCTATAAAATGCTTTCTAAACCATTCCTGCAAGGCTTAGACTGCATTATAAGATCTGTGGGTGCTTACCATGTTCTGTCAAACTTCTTAGTCCTACAAATTTTTCCTAAATTTTTGCTTTATGCCATTAAAATAACTGTTTTTAATTAGCAGTGGAAAAAGTTGCCAATAAAAAAGTTGCATTTGTTTAGAGAGAGAGAAAAAAAAGAATTCTTAATAATCTTTACTTTGTTTGGTTACTTTCTGAGTTATTTTTGGCCCCTCATTTTAACAAGCTGCATAATGCATTTGTCTGCCTCTAGGAGTTTGTTCTTTGAATTACAGAGAAGGAAAAAAGGAGCAAATTACCATCACTTTAAATTCACCCAGATAATGCTGGCACACAATGGGGACCTACTGCTGCCTGAAGCTATAACAGCCTCTCAACCACCAGCATGCACTTCCTTCTTCTCTCTTCACATCTCTGATTTTCGAGAAATGGCACAATTAAGAAAATATATTTCCCCTTTACGACTTAGGCAAATATATGCCAGTCTTATATGCAGGGCTACGTCATTACAAAAGGTCATTTGGAGTCTCCATGAATCTCCGGTTTTCGGCTTGGCAGGGCTGAGCCAAGGGCATGTGAGTCTCAATGCGGGTAGTGAGTGGTCAGTCCTCAGACCCACCTTCTGGAGCCTCACCCCTCGACTGGCTCCCAGCGAAGCTTTCGCCTTCTTCCCATGAAGGGTCTCCCTGAAGCCAGTGGACTGGATTTGTTGCCCCACCTTTGGTACTGTTGCTCCCCTGGCCACTCCTAATGCTGCTAACTCCCCTGCAGAGGAATCAGGTACGTGGCCCACATATCTTCAGGGTCATCGTGCTGAGGAGTGGGAAAAGACCCTCATCTAGAAAACACTCTGTACTTTCCAGGTTTGGGTCTATTACTTTAATTAACATTCAAGTACAATGCATAAAACTTGATTAATTCTGGGACACAAAAAGGTCAATTACAAAAATTATTCTCTCTCTCAAAAACAAATGTCTTCTCCCCATACACGTAAACACACACACACCATAAATGTGCATTTCAATAAGCAATATTTCGTCTTTTTTCTTGCTCTGACTTTTCCATATTTGGCCAGTGGAAATCTCTCCAGGATGGCACTTATGTTCTTCCCTTGAATCATTTACACTGGTTTTAGAGCAATTCTTGCTTTCTGCCCTTTCAAGTTGTTGTAGATTTATATTATAATTTTGCTACTCTAAACCCAGGATCAGTCATTTCTTCAAGGAGTTCTGGTCTGTTTAAGTGAGAAAAGGTATTTAGAAATGAATATCTGGGTACTAGGGGTGCCCAGTCTGTTACAGTATGATTTTAGATCTTTTTAAATAGATGTTTCTGGGATATTACACATGCCACACACACTCACACACACAGACTTCTTTTTGAATTTTGAGATTTCCACTGAGTGTGATTATTCAGGGACAGTGATAGACAGGAATAGAGAATTATTGATTCAACAAATGTTTATTGAGTAGGGATCAGCACTAGAGACACAGGACTGAAAACATCCAATCTCCTGCCTTCATGAATCTATGTGGTAGTATAGGAGAGAGATAAGAAGCCAATGAATACATGACATAAAGTCAGATAATTATGTGTTATACAAAATAATTAAGCAAGAAAAGATAATACAAAGTGTGAGTTTGTAAAAAGAAAAAGACTGTATTTTAGACAAAGAGGTCAGAGAAGTTAAAATCTGAGGAAAGACTTCAATGAAATTTGAGAGGCAGCCATGAAAATATCAAGACAAAGATATTCTCAGGAAGGAAGAATAGAAAAGGACGAAGACCCAGAGGTGGAAACAAGCTTAGCATGGTCAAGTATTCGTGAAAAGGCCAATGTGATACCCAATGAAATAAAGGTGCAGGAGTGAGGGCAGTGATGGAACATGAGGTAAGTAAAGGTATATGAAACAATGCTGCACATCACGGATCACCAGAAAGACGCAAATCAAAACCACAATGAGACACCCTCTCACTCCAGTAACAATGGCTACTACTAAAAATACAAAAATAGCAAATTCTGATGAGGATGTGGAAAAGGAAGATCTCTTATACGCCATGGGTGGGAATGCAAATTTGCACAGGCATCACGGGAAACATTAAAAACAGAACCAAAATTAAAAATAGAATCCAAAAATATGATCCAGCAATTTCACTACTGGGTATGTAGTCTAAGGAAAGGAAGTTGGTTTAGTAAGTCACCTACATACAAAACTTCAAGTTGCGAACTTTCAAGGATGCGAACATAGGGTCATATGTTCAATCATATAAGCCAGTTCATGTGTCCGGTGTACATTGTCATTTGTGTGCATCCTCTACAAGTGGTTGTGCTTTGGGGTACTTTATTATGCAATACTGTATGGAGTACAGTAGTACAGTATCTTTATTTCAAGCCCAGGATACCCAGAAGCCAGCATAAAAGCGGTAGTACTGCTAAGAAGTGCCAAGCGATAATGATGGACGCAAAAGTGAAAATAATTTGCAAGCCAAAAGATGATAGGCGTCATTCATTCGTATAAACATGAATCATGGAGCAGCTGGTAGGATTCTAAAGAACAAGAACAGGATGGCGAAACATGTGACGTCTGCTGCCCCACTGATGTCAACAATAATATTATAGAAGTGCGAAAAAGTGATGGAGAAGATGGAGAAGCTTCTCACCGTGGGACTGCAGAATCAGCATCAGATTCAAGTCCCTCTCAGCTTAATGATGACGCAGGGGAAAGCTAAATATGTTTATGAAGACTTGAAGAAGAAACATGGTGAAGAATCAGAGGGTACAGCTTTTAAGGCCAGCCATGACCTCTTTCATCAGTTCAAGGCTAGCGCCAACCTCCACAACGTCAAAGTAAATGTCAAGGCAGTGAGTGCAGATCACGGAACTGCCTGGGAATTTCCTGAAATGCTTCAAGAAATTATTGATCAGAGTGTGTATTTACCCCAGCAGGCTTTCAGTGTGGAGGAGGCAGGACTCCTGGAAAAGGATGCCAGATTAAAGTTGCATCAGCAAGGAAGAAAAATTGATGCCAGGCTATAAATAGCAAGGCATAGGCTAACCCTGTTGTCTGGTGGCAATGCTTAGAGCAATTTGAAGCTGAAGCCCCTCTTAGTTTCTCTCTCAGAGAACCCAAGAGGCCTTAAAAACATACCCAAGGGCTCTCTTCTTATTGTGGAAGAATAACTCCAAAGCCAGGGTTACACAGGATATCTTCCAGGACTGGTTTTTCCACCACTTTACCCAGAGGTAGTGAAATATTGTTTGGAGAAGGACGTAACAGTCAACATTATTTTATTCCTTGACAATGTTCCAGGCCACCTCCCCCTTCGTGGATGACTTTCATCCCATCATCAAAGTAATGCATCTGCCACCAAATGTCACACCACTCATCCAACCTGTGGGCCGGTGAGTTATAGTACATTTCAAGAAATATTACGTATGTCTCATTTTTCAGCAGGCAGTCAAGGTGAGTGATAGATCAGGAACAACCTTGCGACAATTTTAGGGCTATAACGTCGACAAGGCCATAAAAAACATTGACTTTGCTTGGTGTGAGGTTACTGCTGTCATCATGAATGGGGTATGGAATAAGCTTTGCCTGCAGTTTCCTTATGATTATTCTGGATGAAGAGTCCAGAAAGGTCTTCAGCAACTTAGTGACCCTCAACGAGAAGGTGGAGCTGGATCTGTAAGAAGATGGCTTCACTGAGATTGCTGTGTGACACAAGGAGCTTGTTAATGAAGATCTGATGGAACTGGAGGCCCAGAGAAAGCATGAAAGGAGACAAGAGGAAGAAGAAGAGATTCATGGCACAGGGAATGGCAAGGGAATTTTCTTTATTTGAGGAGGCACTGTTCGTTTTTGAGGCACAGGACGGTACACGAAGGTTGCAGCAGCCGTTTGGAATGCAATCCAGTGTTACTGTTTTACCTGTGACGAGGAAAAAAGAGCTATTACCCAGACATCACTGAATCATTTTTTTTCAAGGGGGTAGACAGAGTTGAATCCAGCAAGGGACCAGACCCTGGGCCATCAACATCAGGCGTGAGCAACATTGCAGCTTGCCCTGTCTCCTATCGCTGAAGATCCTTCAGCTCCGCCATCCCCCACCTCCTCTCCATCGTCCAGTCAGTAACTCTTGTTGCTGTTCACTCAACGCCAGCTTCTGTGTGCCGGCTGTTGGACTTTACTATACTTGTCTAGGTACTGTACTGTACTATTAAAAATGTTTTCTTTATTTCTTGTGTTTGTTTTATATGTTTTATTTGTGTAAAAATGTATTATGAACCTATATATAGTACTATATAGTCGATTGTGTTCATGGGATACCTAGGCTCACTTTGTTGGACTTAAGAACTAATTGGACTTAGGAATGCAGGCTCTTGGAAAAGAACTCATTCGTATGGAGAGGACTCACTGAATATCAAAGACATATCTGTACTTCCAGGTTTATTTTATCACTATTTTCCGTAGCCAAGACATAGACTCAACCCAAGTGTCTAGCAACACATAAATGAATAAAGAAAATGTGACGTATATCTATATAATGAAGTACTATTCAGTCATTCAAAGAATGAAATTTTGTCTTTTGTAGCAACATGCATGAACCTGAAGGACACTATGTTAAGTGAAATAAACCAGGTACAGAAAGATAAATACCACATGATCTCGCTCATATCTGGAATCTAAAAACTAAAATACAATAAAACAAAAAGTTAATGTCATGGAAGCAGAGAGTAGAATATTGAGTGTTTATCAGAGACTAGGAAGGAGAGGGGGAGAGAAATAAGGCAAAGTTATGGTTGGAAAGGAGGACTAAGATCTAGTGTTTCATTACATGGTAGGGTGACTACATAATAATAGACTGTATATTTCACAATAACTAAAAGAAAGGATTTTGAATGTTTTTACTACAGATAAGTGATAAATACGATGGTTAACATGCCAGTTATCCTAATTTGATCATCACACCTTGTTTACATGTATCAAAACATTTGACTGTACTCCATAAGCATATACAATTATGATGTGTCAATTAAGAATAGAATACAACATCTAAAAAGCGTTTTGGATTGAAGCATGCTAAATTTGAAATACCTATTAAATGTTCAAAGGGAAATGCAGAGTGGAGTTAGACATGTGAGCCTGGAGCTTAAGGCACTACCTGGAAATGGAGATGTGATTTGTAAGCCCTCAGGCTAGAAATGCTACTTAAAATGTGGAACTGAGCAACGACAGCAAACAGAGAACTCAAGAACTAAGTTCTGAAATACTGCGTCATTTGGAGGTCAGGACAAGGAGAGAGAGTCTTTATAGGAAATCTAGAAGCAGCAGCCAGGGTGACAGGAGAAAAATCAAGATACTTGGTGACCAGAAGAAACGCAAGAACATGTTTCAAGGAGGGTCTGATTCATGGGACAGATGGCCCGGGGAGCAAGTAAGCTGAGGACTGAGAAGTGACTTCTGGAGGAGGCCAGGTGTAACTTATTAGTGATCTTGACAAGGAAAGCATTAGTTGTTGGTGGGGACTGAAGTCTGGGTAGCATATGTGCAAAGAGAAGGCAAAAGGGATGGTGATGAGGAGAAAACAACCCAGAAGCTGAATGGAAATGATCAACTAGAAAGTTAGATTGGTAGAACATGCAATGCCTCCTGCGATCATCAATAACTGATACAGTCCCAAATGAATTGTGCACTATGATTGCCAGATGGTACTAACAGAAATACCTGGCACATTGTGGAAAGGTTCATTATGTCTCATTTTTACTTAATAAGCAAATTGTCAGAATAGCAAATGGCGAAAGTCAAGAAAGTAATCAATAAGATTAATGCTCAAGCCACATTAAAATATGACAATAAAAACTTGCTTTTGAAAATGCCAGGCACCAGATATTGAGTATTTTTATAATTCCCCTGCCCCGTGGAGAGCTCAAATACTAAACAGTCTTGTTCAAAACTGGACAACATGCAACTCTGACATTGCCCTTCAACACGCACTTTACAAGAGAAGGATCAGTTGCTTGGGATGGTGCCTGTTTCATCTGAGGAGACACTTCCCATCTCTGGAAATTCTTCTCATTTAAAATTCCACGGAGGCTAGGCCTTCATACTATGTTTGACAAGATACTACTCACAACAAAAAATGATTGTCATTTTGTATTAAAAATGATCCCTGATGGATAATGTGTCTTTTCTCGTCTTGTTCTCACTCTTTCTCCCTCTCCCTGCTCCCCTCATCCCCTACCTGCTCTCCTCTTCCCGTTTCTTCCATTTTGGTCAAAGGAAGTCAGAATCACCAGGCCAGGACACATCAAGATGCCACTTCCAGAGGCTTTATGAGTTTCTTTATTCTCCCGCACTCATGTCTTGGCTCTCATTTGGCTTGTCCCTCGTGGCTTTCTCCTAGTCACTCAGTTTTGCTGCATCTTTTCACAGGTTACTCGCTTATTTGCCATTGTTTTTGTTGTTCTTATCATAGAAACTTCTCTGTAAGGTATGGCCTTCCCTATAAGGCCAGGTTCCACCTTGCAGTTTCAGTTGATTCATGGCTGCTTTCCAGTACCTCATTCCCTATGTCTGAATCTCCTTTCCCTTCTCTTCATGCTTGTGGGCTATAGGATCCCAAGCAGGGATTGAATCTGGACCTCACCACTGGCCAACTACCGAAAAGCTCTTAAACTCCATTTCTTTATATGTAACATGGGATGATAACACTCCATGCTTCAACGGATTTGAGTGATGTTTAAATGAAACCAAGATTATAAAGGGCTTAGTATGGCGCCTGACTTGGGTTTATGAAATATTATTTGCTATTTTTATCATTGTCTTAATTTTTGGCTATCTCAGTTATTATAAAAGATTGAGAAAACTTAAATTTCACAAAAGCCAGATTTTCAAAGGAACAATGTCTATGTATACCAGTCGGGTTCTCCTCAAAAAGCACATGACCAACTCAAATTGGATAATTTCAAGAGAATTTAACAATGAGTTATTTACAAAATGGATATAGAGAAACAAGAGGTAGTGCAGTGCCCTGGGGCTAGCATATCAGGGAGTCCTCACCCAAGATCTTAAAGGAGAAGGGGAAATAACAGGTGGAAAGGGTAGCTGGTGGGTGCATGGTGAGGGTTGCCTGGCAGTATTGTGGAAAGAGGATCACATCATGACATTGAAAAATCCAAAGGAATTAGTTCTCCAGACTGTGTCTTCCTCCCTTGGATTCGTCAGTGCTCTCAACTGCTCAGACCTGACATAGAGGTCAGCTTCATAGGATACACAGCAGATGAGGAAGAGGAGAAAGGGTTGGAGCTAGTCATGGCAATGCTGATTTGGTAGTGAGTCTTTTACATGAGACAAGGACTATTAGTCTAAGTACCCCAGTCATGTTATTCAGGCTCAAGTATGATTCTCACAATTTCTATGTGCAATTAAACAGATTCGTATAAGTCTGGGTTCCTTGTTATCTTTGTGATGACTCAGTCTTTAAATCTGAACTAAGACTTTGCCATCAGTTATTCTAGGCACTTTCTATAATTCATTACCACATTTGTGACCTGAGATTATAGCTGAAATTGCCATTATATTTACATATTTATTATAATGACTATACAATAAATGTGTCTTAATTAGATGATGAAATTGTAACTAACAACCCATACCACTTAATTCATAAAGAAGATAGAAACAAAATATCACACGCAAACTTGCTTTAATTAGCTCATTTGAAGCACCTTGGGCTCTACTCTACTGTTTGCAATTGAGGCAATAGTTGTTTGAGGGATAAGTCAGTGAATTAAATGTACATATTCATATGCTTATATGTTTGCTAAACTTTAAATTCTCAATGGCTAGTGGAACTAATCGAGAACAATAAATTTGTTTCTCTCTCAAAGAAAAGAATACTTTCTCCTTACTGATCACTAGATAATTTGCCACATCTTCTACTTGCTTTGGCTAAAAGGAAACTTAAGGCTGAAGACTTTTTTGCTCAGATATAAGTACTATTTAATAACACAATCAAAATGCTTCATTTTCTTCATTATTTTACTTCATTTCCCCACATTATATTCCAACTTTCCTACTTTGATTTTATCATTTTATGTTTTTGTAAATGACACTAAAGTTTTGAGGATTTTTTTGGTAAATATGAAATGTGCAAATATTTTTAACATTTAGAAATTCTATATCAGGCATGTTTTTATAAGCTATGTAAATTATTTTCTGACAGATGTCAGTCCCAAAATTGCAGAACTCATTTTTTTTATGGAAGATTGATGTGCTTATCAGATTATACAAAACTGGTACATTTAGAATCTATTGCTTTCCTATTGAACTGAAATAAAACACAAAGTCATTTTTGTGACTAAACAATAACAATAACAATATATGGAAGCAAACTTCCAAATAAGAAAATGCTTCAAAGAAACCCTCAAACAGCTCAGTGTACAATTTGGTAATTCCACCCAGATGCTCTAACCATGAGGAGCAAATGTTTATCTTGCCAAGTTCACCCACGGGGAAATAAAACTCTCAAGAAAAGACAGTTTCTCATCCATGCAATATTAGACACATTGAGAATAAATTTCATTTGTCACAGCTCCTTTGTGTTGGAACCAAACAATACAAAACTTTTGTCCATTATAGCAATAATCAAAAGAAATGTCGATCCATCTAGAACACTTAAGACTGGAAAGTTATTTGAAACTGCAAAGTTTTGATGAGTCAACCAGATGTTTTATGATGAATTATTCCAAACAAAGGAGTTAGTACTGTGAAATTAGCCTTCCTTATTGACAGGAAGCAAAAAGTTTTGTCTTGGAGCACCTCGACAGATACATCCAACTATCTTTTGGTACAGGACATGCCAGTGAACCTCTCCTAACAATTCACTATAATATGAAAGATGACATTCGAAACACTGAAATATTATAAGCTGCCACATTCGTTCTCAGCAGGTGAAGCTTTTTAAAGCAAGTGGAGCCTCTGGGAAAAGTGAGATCCAATCTCCTACTCAACTGCCTGGGAAAACATGGCCTGTATCACTAGGACCTTTCATTTAGTGAGCACTTGGTGCAGCCCAATTCTTTCATGGTGTAAATAGCTAAAATCTTTGAGAGCATTAACTGCTTTTAGCATTAGGACATATAATCCTGTCCCTAAACAAGCGGGTGGCGGTTGAGGATTAAAGGTTTGCACCAGTAGATGGATAAAATCCAGCTACAAAATGCACATTAGACCGCACTCTACTAATTTTGCTCCAAAAGAAGTTGGTTATTTTAGGCTTCAGAATAGATTTTTTTTTTTCAGAATTTCAGGATTGTGGATTAGTGGCTTTGATGCAGAAACCATATTATACGAAGAAAACAGCAACCATTCCTTCCCTGATAAAGCATAAGGTAGAAAAAGACACGGGATTTCACCTTTAAATACTTAACTTTATTTACTTAACTTTATATGAACTTCAATATACTTGTTAATAGGAAGATTGGCTGTGAAGTTGTGAGATAATAAATTCCTAGTAGGTAACAGAAGCTTAGGAGGCATTTGGGGTGTGCCTGTCAGGTCTTTTGACAAGAAGGTGACAGTGACTGGCTGCCTTTCAATCTTTCCTGATTAAAGAACAATAGTCCCTGCAGAGAAAGAAGAGAAAAGGAAAACTCTGTGGGGTTGACTTCAGTCTGTCTGTACTGCCCTGTGGATAGGGGTTAAAGTCCTTTAAGCTTTGTGGCTTTAGCTCAGTATCCTTGTCACAGTTTGTTTAAATGTAATTTACTGAGCCTGGCTCAGGTACTTGATTGGTACTCAAGTTTTTTATAAGTGTGCCTATGATGACAAAATAATATTTGGAATCCGGAGTATTAGAGAAAAACCTTAATTTAATTAATGTACTTTTTTTAGGTTTCCAGTTCTTGCTTTACTCTGCAGACCTCTGTCAACGGCTCATGTTTTATTTTTATTTTTGTTTTATTTTTGTGAGACGTTCAGCTCTAATGTCCAAAACAAAAAACCAATTCTCTGAAAATGATCAATATGATGATGTGAAAATTAATAGCCCCAAAGCTCACATTCTGTCTTCTTCTTTTATATAAGCAATGTACTAAATGTCATACAAGCATTAGCTCATTTAATTTTTATAACAGCTCTATGATGTAAGTTTTCTTATTATCCCAATATTACAGATGTGAAAACAGAGGCAAAAATAGATATTGTACTTGCTAGAGTTGTACACAGTTTATATGGGGCAGAATGGAGGCTCGAACCTAGATTGTTTGGCTCTAACCCAGACTCTTAAATGCCACTGTACATGCAGTAATGAAATTCTCTTTGCCTTGAGTCAGTAACTTGACAAATAGCCAGAGGATTTACTTGACATCTTTTTTATACAATAGTCTCTAGTTTTAACACTGTGCTGGGTGCTGTGGGAAAAAAAATTGAGGATTAAGCATGGTACACCCCCCCCCCAAAAAAAAAACATGTAACAGCCTGGAGAATAGCTAAATATTAAAACTGAGGATTAAAGACAATGCCATTATACTTGAATAAGCATGGTGTGCTGTATTTATATAAAAATCCATAAATTTATACACACTCAAATACATCTCAATTTTTGAAAGCTTGTTTCCCAACCTGGTAATGTGAGGTGTTGTCCAGACATTGACTCTTTTCCCCTGTATCTGACTTCTTTCTGCCCCTCCCTCAAGGAGTAACCTGTGGCCCAGGCTGGTCTCTAGAGGGTATGCATATTTCCAGTAATGAGGGGGTGCAGGTACTTAGGCAGAGTTGAGAGCAATGTGGGCAGCACACTTCCTCACTGTGATCGCAACCACCGTTTAGCAAGTTGAGTAATTAACTTGCTTCACTGCAAAACCGCTTGCTGTGTCCAAGGCACAGATTCCTTCTTCACTGACAGGCTACCACGGGTGCTTCCTGGGCAGATTCAACTGGCAGTCATTGTTTCCTCTAAGTTCTAATAAGCCAACGGCATTCCCTGCTGGACTTCTGGGTGACTTCCTTGGAATAGGTCAAGGTCATTACACTCAGGCCCTTTCATATTTGGGATTTCTGTGCACAGGTGATCATTTTAGATATCCTGATGATGTCAAAGAAGGTTGTGTTGATTAAAAAGGAGGAAAGTACTAGTATAAAATAATATTCATATAAAAGCAAGCCATCACACTTTTGAAGGAAGACCAAATAGCAACACGCCGACATGCAGATCATTACCCAAATCCCCCAGGCTACCATGTCGAGGAAGTAAAACAGAAGCAAAACACTGTTACTAATATAGTAGAGCCACCCAATTCTGAAGGAGTGAAACAGATTCTTCCAAATATGACACAGACCAGGTCCGGGAGCTATGGTTAATGAATTCAACATTATGGAAGAAATATGTAATGAAATCTAATTGGCTTGGGTACCATGAAGTTGGCCTATGGTGTCCTAAGCATTTACTGATCTCTAGTAGAAGTGGGCCTTCACCAACCTTGTAACTCGGGAAGATTCAGGCATGAAAAGTGGTGCTAGGGTAACCCCTTCGGGTTCCCTCCCACTGTGGGAACTTTTCTGCTTTTTTTTCCAATAAATCCTGCTTTCTAAAAAAAAAGGAGTATAGTATTATTACCTTTGGAAGAAAATTATACTGTCTACTGATTTGCACTGATATCTTTCCTCATCCAGCTTCAGGGCTATATTTTTAGATCCTTGAAAGAGAGGACAGAAGTGACAACTGAAAGAGCTGGAAGTCTTTATAACATGAGGACACAAGAAGCATGGCTCTGTGGTCATCCAATTGAGTGCAAACCAAAGGCAGAGACATAGGACCCTGAAAGGGTGCAGGGAAATTCACCTTCAAAACATGGGTACCAGGTATCATATATTTTTTTAATTAAACACCCTTAAAAATTAACAGGTCTTGGAGGAAACGTTTTCCTGATGATCATAAAGTCTGCATAGACCCACCAAGAAGAACAATTGCCTTTCTTTCCCCTCACATTTATCTCATTGCTATAGGAAAGGAGAGGGAGAATGTAATTAGACCTGGCTCAACCATTTTGCAAAATGCTTGTCTCTCAGGTTCATTCAACTTCTACAGAATGCCATTGACAAGTCATTCTCTGTCCCCTCCCCATCATCTATCTGTTCTCTCAAATATCTTTGCATTTTGCCCTAGTAACCATTTAATGCCCCTCAGCAAAATTATCTATATTCCCCATTTTCCCCCTACCTTATGAAAGGGTACGGGCCTCATTGGGATATCAGCTAATCACTCTGTGATTCTCCCCATGTGCATGGCTAAGTACGTTTGTATGTCTTTTCTCTTATTGTGAGCTGATTTTTCCAGCTGACTTCCTGAGGGCAAGGGGGAGGTGGCCCTTCACTCCTACATCCGCAAGTCTGCAGAAACCACAAAACAGTGCCAGCATTGTGCAGCTCCAGCCTAGGATTGTCCTGCAGGAGCAGCCTTGGGTATTCACTCCGGCAACCCTCTTCTTTGGATCCCAGAACATTAGGGAAAAGAGATCCCGTGTCTATCTTTGCTTGTGAGACTGAGTGAAATTTGAATTGCTGCAAATTGCAGGGGGAGAGGTGAGGTGATGGAAGTGCTCTGGGTTGTGAAGCTTGGGCACGTAGGTGTATAAGCTGTGCCAATTCTCTAAAGTGATGGGAAAGCTATTACAAAATCCAGTGCTTAAAAGAAGAAAAACCCTGTTCAATCAATTCTTTTGAAGAAGACAATTTCCTATTAATTTTGTGCTCTATTTCTATGTTATCATTGTAGAATACTGCAAAAACTTAAAGATGAATGCGGAGCCAAAACCAGGAGAAACTGTAAAGTCGAAAAATAGTTAATATGTAGCCAAAGGGCAGTCACACAGTCAGTCACTGAAAAGAGAATTAAACAGGCAAAGAATCTAGACAGCAACACCAACAGGGACAGACGTGAGTTCCTGGCTCATTTCTGCCCTGGAGTCCCAAATCCTTCAAGCTTGCAAAACTGTCTTAAAACTTGCAGATGAGGTACCAGCCCCGCAGAGAGAAAGAAATCCTTGACAGTTCCAAGGAGACAACTGCCTCGATTTTCAAAGGTCCCCTTGTCCCTGGGAGTTATGATTGCTGACTGAAGCTCCAGATCACTTACAAAAACCAGATACGAAGACATCTCTTTATATTTCAAATAACAGATTAGGATAAAACCATTCTGCAATTTGCAAGACTTTCAACGTCTTGCTGTCAATAGCCACCCCACCATTACCTTTTCTTGTAAAGTTGTGTACAGACCCTATTCATGAATCATTTTTCTCCATAAGGTTGGATTCATTAGGTTTTAAAACTGATATAGGTTCATAGCTGTCAGTCATAATTAGTTGTTTAAAAGGGTGTGCATGTGGGGTGAGGGTGATTAGTGCCTCATTAGCACCTCTCTGTTTCTTCCAAAATGTGATCAAGTAATTAATACAGCAGAAAGGAGACCACTTGTATTCTGAAGAAACCGACCCACTCTAATAAACAACTTTACATGTTTCACATTGCCCTTCTGAGCACAAATTGTTGGGCTAGAGATTGAGGGAATGTCTTTCCCCCGCACGGAAAATAAAGGAATTCAGAGAAGGGTGCTGTATCCTCAGTTCCAATCGACAAATCTTTATGATGGCTTGGCTCCATGCTTACAGCTGTGTTTATTAAGGATAATGCAAGCAAATACTATCACAGCAACTACCTGCAAGGAGCAGAAACCTGTCTTTGTGATGATATCTAAATGTTTACCTCCAGGAAGGAGTGAGAAAACAACAGAAGGCTTACACATGGTGCATCATCATTATGCTTGACAGCTCAGCAGTCCAGGGCCAGGCAGGCAACAGGCTCCTTAGGTCGGGTGGGAGTCAGGCTTCAACCCGGGAGCTGCAACCTTCTTGCTACCTCACCTTGGACTGTGCCCTTCATTTTCTCTGAGTCTTTTTTTTTTTCATTTGTCAGAGTCAAACCTTGAGAAAATATATGGAAAGCAGCCCTCGCACAATGCCGGACCATAAAGACGGTGGCTAGAAAACAGGGCAGAACACAGCTTGAACAGGGGCTGCATGTGATGTACTCTGTTAGGAAGGCTTTCACAGGTGGCAACAGCCTAAAAGTCCGTCCCCCACTAGAAGAGTTTGGTCCCCTTTCTCTACTGATTCTCTCCTCACACCTGGGTATTATGTTCTTCACCACTGACAGGTGAGAGACACTGATGGCAAAGGACACCTGGTGGTCAGACTCTCAGACAGGGGTGTGTAAAGGGTCCATAAGCCACTCCATGAAAACCCATTAGTAGACACCTGGCACACAATACACATTCAGTAAACATCAGCTATCGTCTTTCTTGCTGTTGGCGGTGTTATTTAATAGTATGCCTGGTTCAATATAAGCATTTAAAATGTAAGAGCATATTATATAAGGAAATGGATGAAAGTTTTCAGTTATTTCAAAAAGCTTAGCTATAGGGAAAGGCAGTAGAAAGAATTCGTTATTATTTAGGATTCATTATTATCTAGCAAGTGTTGGCCAAGAAAAACATATATTCTTTTCTGTGATTATGACCACCCAATAATTCAATGGACTATCCTGAAACACAGTTAAAGCTCATCTCTTAATAAGAAGAGTCTCCTCAAAAGAGGACTGGATTAAAAAAATGTGGTACATATACACGATGGAATACTATGCAGTCATAAAAAAGAACAAACTCGTGAATTTCGCAGCAGCCTGGATGGAACTAGAGTCTATAATACGGAGTGACCTCTCACAGAAACAAAGATCTGAGTATCACATATTCTCACTCATATAGTGGACCTTAATCATCCAACGTATTACCATAAGAAAATGACTGATAGTGGTGGGAAACTATGGGGGAGTGGAGGGGAAGGGAGATTGGATTAATGGTAGCAAACATCTGTCTGGGGATGAGGAGACACCTCTTATCAACAAGGGTGCCCGAACGAAGCATATTTGTATATCTAACCCTTAACTGTACCCCACAATATCATAATTAAACATGTTGATTATTAAAAAAACCAAGAATCTCCAATATACATACAGTGTGTTTGTGTTGATCTCTGAAATCCCTTCCACCTGGCAGAGGGAAGTTGCTCGGCAAACACAAAGTTCATACAGAACAAACAAGGTCATGTTCAGAAAGTTCTGAACAGTCAATGCAATGGGGCGACCGTGAGTGTGTTCTCCAGGCAGCAAGAGGCCTAAGTGAGCACGCAACTGTGCATGTGCCCACTGGGCCAGCTGGGGCTCTTCTGGGCCTGGGTGATTCCATGTACAAAAGGTAGGTAGCATAACCACATTCTTGTTTTGAGGCATTCATGTAAAACACTGTGAACAGCTACTAATTAACTAGATCACTATGCTCAGTGAGTGGAGAAAAGGACACGCCAAAGAGGAAGGTTAACAACTAAAGAGCAATGTGGTCAAAGCAGGCATTCATTCCACGTCTCTAATGGAGCAAGATGCAGTGATAAAATGAGTGTGTTGACTGGCAGAGAGAGGTCAGGCTATCAAAGGTCTCAGAGGCTGAGGCAAAGACAGCAGATGTGATTTTTTTAAAAGGAGGGTATAGCATGTCTCTAATGAAGTGGAACGAGGTAAAAGCATGATTTTAGAGTAATTCTGTCAGAACCACGATGCTAACAAAGCATGTTCAGATATGTGATCTCATTTGATATGTACAACCTCCCTGTGAATCTGCAGAGAAGTTGTTATCATCTTCAACTTTCAAAGGAAAATGCAGACTCATAAGAATGAAGTACCTTGTTCATGTGGCAAGAGTGTGGAATGACCTAAATCCATGTCTTCTGTTGTCTCCTATTGTCTAATTCATCACGAAGCATCATAGACACAGAAAAGATGGCAGGGAAGGAATTCAAGGCTTCACAAGTATTTGATGATTTAGTAGTAGCATCTGTAGTTGATTAAAATTTTAAAAATCAGCATTTTGATAACATCATTCTTATCCTACAGTATTTGCTGCCAGACTTGGTGGTATTATTTGTTGAACAGGTAGATGTAATTCACCCTTTCTTCAATTTCTGCAACACTGAAATTAACAGAGGACAGTACAAAGTACCACTGTCAATAGATGTGGCATTTAGCCAAATCTCTCCTAGTCAGATCTTCTGGGATTTGTATTGTCAATCCAAATTCGACTATAATGATTTTGTAGCACAAATGGGTTTATTTTCTAACTCTAGGAAAAAGTGGATTTATGATAATGGCTCACGTTGGCTGAGGGCTTTCTGTGAACCAGGTACTGATCTAAGTTTTGTTTAAATGTGGTAAGCAATTTAAGACTTGCAGCAGCTTTATAAGGTAAGCACTGTTACTGTCCGCGTTTTGATCAAGTGAAATGCGATGATAGCCTTCACACCAAAATCTTTCTGAGACTTTGGGGCGATGCACAGTCTTCTTTAGGGATCCTGGTAAGAGTATGGCTTGTGTGTAGGAAAGGAGGCATCTTCCCAAGATAGCTGGGGTTTGGGCACAGTCTGAGGTCAGAAGCCCCTACAGGAGGAGGCATAAGGAAGGTGGGGCAGCAACAGCCACTGTGCCGTGAAAAGGCATCCTGGCAGCTTGCTTGATGGCATCAACAAAGGAAAGGGGCAAAGGAACAGGGAACATGGCACGTTGCAAGTCCACCCCTTTAAGGAAGTCTCAGATATATTTGGTAAGACTTTGGAGGGTGAAACAAAAAGTCACATGATAGCAGTCAGGATGGAGAAAGAGAAAAGCAGCTGCTACATACACTTCAGTTAATCTTGTTGCACCAGCCCAGAAAGCATGCATCTACCAGGTGTGATCTCTTTTGTGCCTTCTCAAGGGAACCAAGGAAATTACCGCCTTACCTACTCTCCAACTCAGTGTTAAAGGCCACAAATACACACATGAATCTTTAGCCATGAGGTTAGAGACAATTGATAAAGGTTTGGGTCTCTAAATTAGCACAGAAATTAAGAGAAATGATGCCATCCAAAGACCATTGTGAAGGTAAGGAAATCACCTTTCAAATAAGCAGGCATTGCTTGTTGAACTTCACAGGAAAGTCACTTCTGTATGGGAATACAAAGATTTAAGAAAGTGAATTCCTATGGAGGGTATTTATTTTATTTGCCTTTGACAAATCTAGTAAATCAGAAACTTGATCAATCACATAGCAGTGACCTAGCAAGTATCCGTTGTTTTAGGAACCTGTCCTATTTGTTTTTATGACAGAATGAGAAAATAATAGGGCTTCAAGAATAAGATTTTAGAAAATGGAAATAGACATTTGGCTCTTTAGAAATTCACAGTCTAGCTGGAAAGAGAATAAACTACTCTGGAAAGAAGTCAGACGTATCCCAAACAAATCTACTTCCTCTAACATCTCTGTTAATCCGCCTTCAGTTTCAACCAGGAAGATCAGAAAAAAGGAAGTATATGTGAAAACGTAGAAACAAACACAACTTGGCTCATGTCTGGACCCAGAAAATCATGGCAGGACTACAGAGCTCAGCAGCTGTGCATCTCCAGAACCACCTGTTCTTGTTCTCCCTGGGGAGTTCAGAGGATAAACAGAGCCTGTGCCCCATGGAACTGGAGGACACAGAAGAAGAAGGCAGGAATAAATGTGGATAAGACAGCATTTGGCAGCTACCTGTGTGGTATGGTTAGAAGGGCACCCCATATCTACCAAAAGTAACCCTCCAACTGAATTTGTGACAGTACAAAAGCTCCCCTATATTCATTTCAGTTGGAAAGGTGTTGGAAACCTAGCTGTTAAAACCTAGATATATGAACCCTTTGAAAGGCTCCGATCAGTCTTACAGCTTACAACAGAACAGCCACACAGCCTCACTGAGCACAGCTCAGGATTTTGTCAATCGTTCAGCTTTATTGTCACAAAAGTGTCCTGATTTGGAAGATACTTTGCATAGCTGACCTACTGTCTAATTACCTAGAATACACCTGATAACACAGATGTATGACAAGAACATATTTGTGATGGTGAGGAGGATAAACTGAACGTTTGGCAAAGGGGGCAGTTCCCTGAATAGATACAGACCTCACCAAAGGGATTAGATTAAAAAAAAAATTCTCAGCAAGATGGTGGTGGAGCCAATTGGACTAAGTGAGTCCCAGTATGAATGAGTGAATGTATGGAAAATTTTGCATACCTGTCAGTAAATAAGTGGATGTGTGAGTGGTTGACTGAGTAGGAACTCAGGTGTGAGTGGCCCAGGCTCTGCTGGTAAAGCAGCTGGTGCCACATCTGTGCTGCTTGGTCTCTGATGTTCCCCCGGGGTGTAGAAGCCAAGCAATATTGAAAAAAATTAAACCAAGCCCTTCTTGGGAAGAAGCTGCTGGGAGATACTGCTGGCTCCAGGCTCTGCTTCACCACTGCAGCACCTGGCCTGGCCAGACACTGCCAGTAAGGACTAGGGAGGGAGCATAGCCAGGGATCCCAGAGGCAGAGCCCCACTAGAGAAGACGAAAGAATCACCCCACCACCATCTTGAAAACTGGGCAGGAACGTGATCCGGCTTGCTCACTACGGAGTGACAGACCCAACCCCATCTCTGTGACCAGAAGATTAACTACTCAAGGGTTGCTCATGAACCAGAGGGAATATTTTGAAAGCACAAACTCCAGAGGGACAGGACGAGTGCCAAGTCTCAGGTGCCCCCCCTCCTACCCTGATTCACCATGAGGAAAAAGTGTGTGGTGGGAAAGGATGAGGAAGACCTCTATGAAGATCAGTGGTGAGTTCAAGGTTGGCCCAACCCCCTTTTCCCCAGCAGTCCTCTGAACATCAGACCCACAGGGCTGGGGCATGACTGAGAGGAATAAACACAGGCAGAGCTTGGACGGCAGCTGGCATAGGAAGACTCTACTCCAGGATAAGTCTGGTTGGGGTACCCCTGCCAGTAGCTGGGATGGAGACAATCCTGTACCTTCCCACTGAAGGGGATCCCCCTTATCATATTAGAACAAAAGGAGAGGACTGAATCCCCATCTTCCCCCACCATCCCACCTCCTTCTCTGAGTTGGTCACTAGGGAAGTTATGAATGAGGCCAAAGCTCTGCAGTAGACAGTAGAAGGACAGCTGAGTGGAACAACTACAGAACCTGACACAAGAGGGCAGGTTTTTTATGTTTGTTTGTTTGAAATTTTTTAAAAATATTTTTCCTTTGTGCGTGAATGTGCATATGAAGGTTCAATCTTGCATCCATGCTTTTTTTCTTTTGTTCTTTCTTCTTTTCTGTTTCTTTCTTTCATTTTTCATTTTTTGTTTTTTGTTTGTTTGTGTATGTGAAGGATTAAGTATTCATCTTTCAGGGGCTTTTTTTTGTTTTTGCTTTTATGTTGTACTCCTTTTTTATTTAATGTGTGTGAATACACGTATGAGGGTTTAATTTGAAACCCATTTCTTTGCTCTCCTTTTTTCTCTTTTCCTTCTCCTTTCATTTTGGGTTGGCCATGTGTGTGTCTGTGGGATTGGTTTTCCTGTTTTTGCTGTTGTTGTTGTTTTATTTGCTTTGTTGTTATTACAGTTTATTTTGGGGGGTGTGTATGTTTGTGTGTGTGTGTGTGTGTGTGTGTGTGTGTAATTGCTTTTTGCTTTGGTTTCTGCTCCTGTTGTTCTGATGAGTTTTTTTTTAATTTTTAAAAAATTTTGCCCATCTTTTTTCATTCTACTTTTCTCTGTTCTCCACATTGTTGTTACTGTATTTTGAACTCAAGGGATAAATATCTGTACCCAGTGCATTGTCATATAGAGTGGTGGTGGGAAGTGGGTCTCAAGGAACCCATACCACGATCAGTGAACACTGTGATTTGCAAGTAGTTTCTGAATCTTACTTCCCCATCCTACAACTTACTCAACTCTCAAAGCCACAAGAGACAGCAAAGCTTCCAACCCTTAGTCCTGTTTCAAAATAGAACAAATTCAGAACCCTGATCAAAGAAGAATAGAAAGCTGAGCATACATCAGAAGTGAAAACCACTCCCACTGCCACTGAATAATGGGACTAAAGAGAAAAGATAAATATCTCTCACAAATGAGGAATAATCAATGGAAGAACACAGGTAATTATCAGTGCACCAAAGAGATAACACATGAAAAATCAGACCTCAAAGCCCAAACAATGGAAGCCATCTCTGACTGGCCCCAGAATACAACATAGACTAGGGAATGGGTGGAAAGAGTAAATGAGACTCAAGAAAGACAAGATGCAATCCTGAAAAAACTTGTAACAGAGATTTTGGCAAAAAAAAATTCATAGCAAGATTACAAGCATGGAAAGAAGAATTAATCAAGGAGAAGAAAGTATCTGGGAACTAGCAGATAAAAACATGGAATTAATCTGATCTGCAAAAAACATAGAAAGAAAATTCAGAAAGAAAAAGCAAAACCTCTGACAGATGTGCAATTATATCAAGAGGACAAACCTACACCTGAGTGGTATCCAAGAAAAAAGGGAAATGGAGAACACTTTGAAGCTAGTATTCCAGGAGGTTATCCAAGAAAACGTGAGCCATCTCACCAGAGGTGTGAGCATTCAAAGAGAGATACAGGGAACCACCAGAAGACATCAAATGAGAAGATCAACCCCTAGAATCATAGTAATTCACCTCCACAAAGTAGGCACAAAATAAAAAATCTCAAAAGCAGACAACCTACCGGAGAAAACCAATCAGAATAGCAGCAGACCTATCAGCAGAAACACTACAAGCTAGAAGGGACTGGAGTCCAATATTCAAAGTCCTCAAAGATAAACTATTTCAACCAAGAATTTCCTACTCAGCCAAGCTTGGCTTCATCAGCTTTGGAGAATTAAAATCCTTCCTAGACACCCAATCTCTAAGAGATTATGCAGCTTCCAGACCACCTCTACAGAAGACACTTAAAAAGGTATTAAGCACAGAAGAAAGGAAAAAAATAGCAGTAAACAGAATCAAGAGACTACATCATGACTGCAAACTTGAAAACATACACATATATCAACCCAAAAGCAAAAAACAAACAAACACACAAAAAACTTCATAGAACCTCATAACTCAGATAAACAATCACATTTAATTAATCAGCCTGAATGTGAATGGACTAAATGCACCACTGAAAAGGCAGAAAAGGCACATAAAGGCAAACTGGATAAAAAACTATGACCCAATAATTTGCTGCATTCTGGAATCTCATCTCACCACAAGGGAGGCACACAGACTCAAAGATAGATGATGGAAAGCAAGTTTCCAGGCAAATGAATCACAAAAGAAGGCAGGAGTTGTGGTCAGAATATCTGACAAGACAACTTTTGACAAAAATTTAAAAAGATATGGAAGGACACTACATAATGATAAAAGGTCCAATCCATCAATAAGAAATATCCATTCTGAACATATATGCACCCAACACAGGAGCACCAGTTTTCACAAAGCAGTTACTAAGTAAACTAAAAGAAGATATTGACTCTGACACTAGTGTGGACTTAAATACCCTAATGACAATTCTAGATAGATTATTGAGGCAAAAAGTTAACGAAAATGTCTGTGACCTCAATTTGACACTTGACCAAATAATCATAATAGATACCAACAAAATACTCCACTTAACAACCATAGAATATACATTCTACTCCTTACCCAATGGAACATGCTCCAAGATCAATCACATCCTCAGCCACAAATCAAGCATAAAAAAATTTCACAAGACCAAAATACTGCCATGCACCTACTGAGACCATAGTGAATACAAAGAAATATCAACACCAGCAAAATTCCCCCAAACTCACAAAGACATGAATATGAAATAGCATGATGCTGAATGACTCCTGGGTCAGCATAGAAATCAAAACAGAAATGAAAAGATTTCTGAAAACAAATGAAAATGAAGAAACATCCTACCAAAATTCTGGGAAGGCATGAAAACTATTCTAAGAGGAGAATTTATATCTCCATGAACACAAATCCAGAAAGTGGAAAGATCACAAGTTAACAGTCTAACAAATCACCTAAGGGAGCTGGAAAAACAAGACCACCAAAACCCTAACTTTAGTGGAAGAATCCAGATCACCAAAGTAAAAGCCCACAAACGAGACACAGAAGACAAAAATATTATATAAAAAAGTCAACAAAACAAAAGACTGATTCTTTGAAAGAATAAATAAGATTGATGGATCCATAGACAGAATAGTCAAGAAAAAGAGAGAAAAAGACCAAATAAGCAATATCAGAAACGCAAATGATCAAATTACAACTGACCCTGAAGAAATACAAAGAATTTTCAGAGATTACTACGCACACCTGTATGTCAACAAACTTGACAACCTTTATGAAATGGAGGACTTTCTGACATCACACAACCTCCCAAGGTTGAAACAAGAAGACATTGAGACACTAAATAGATGATTAACCAACCCAGGAAATTGATTCTGTCATAAGAAAAACTTCCTACCAAAAAAAAAAAAAAAAAAAAAGCCCCGGACTAGATGGTTTTCCAGCAGAATTCTACAAAACGTACAAGGAGGAGCTGCTACCAATCCTACTGAAAGTATTCCAGGCAATTGAGAAAGACAGAATTCTCCCCAAATCATTTTATGAAGCTAACATCATTCTGATACCCAAACCAGGTAAAGATCTAACAAAGAAAGTGAACTTCAGGCCAAATTCCTGATGAACATGGATGCAAAAATGCTCTACAAGATTCTAGCAGATCAGATACAAAAACACATCTCAAAAATCATCCACCATGACCAAGTAGGCTTCATCTAAGGATGCAGAACTGGCTCAACCTTTGCAAGACCATAAGCGTAAGTAAATACATCAAGAGCTGTAAAAACAAGAACCACATGATTATATCATTCAATGCAGAAAAAGCACTTGAAAAATCCAAAATCCCTTCTTTGTAAAAACCCTCACACACTCAGGCATAGAAGGAACATACCTCAAAATAGCAAGTGCCACCTGTGATAAACCTAAAGCCAGAATACTGCTAAATGGACAGAAACTAGAAACATTTCCCTGAAAACCGGAACAAGCCAAGGCTGCCCACTCTCACCCCTCTTGTTCAACATTGTGTTGGCAGTCCTAGCTACAGCAATTAGACAAGAGAAGGAAATCAGAGTATCCAAATAGGAAAAGAGGAAGTTAAGTATCCCTCTTTGCTAATGATATCCGCTACCTCAAAAACTCAAGAGAATCTGTCAAAAACCTGCTTTCACTGATAAAAGACTTTGGCAAGCCTTGGGGTAAAAAATGTGGACAAGACAGTTGCATTCTCATACACCAACAACAAGCAGGTAGAGAACCAAATTAAAAGCACAATCTCATTCATTATAGCCACAAAAAAGAGAAATACCTCAGCATCTTCCTAACCAGAGAAGTGAAAGATCTTTACAACGAAAACTACAGAACACTGCTTAAAGAAATCCAAGAAGAAACAAATGAAAAAATATCCCATGCTTATGGATTGGAAGAATCAACATTGTTAAGATGTCCATCCTACCAAAGGCAATCTACAGATTCAATGCAATACCCACTAAGTGACGAACATCATTCTTCTCAGACCTGGAGGCAACAATACAGAAATTCATATGGAAACAGAAACACCCACGAATAGCCAAAACAACCCTTAGCAAAAAAAAAAAAAAAAAAAAAAAACAAAGTGGGAGGTTTCACTCTTCCAGACTTTAAACTTTGCTATAAGCCTGCAATAACCAAAATAACCTGGTGTTGGTACAAGAATAGGCATATGGACCAACGGAACAGGATTGAGATTTCAGAAGCAAAACCTCAATTTCTCAACTAACTCATCTTTGACAAGGCCTCCAACAACAACCACTGGGAAGAGAAGAACCTAGTCAGTAAATGGTGCTGGAAAAACTGGTTGATCGTGTGCAGAAGATTGAAACAGGACTGCAATCTATCACTATACACTAAAAGCAACTCTAAATGAATCAAAGATCTAAACTTAATCCTCAAGCTATTAGAGCCTTAGAAAATGCAAGAAATGCCTTTATGGAAATTGGAACTGGCACCCAATTCCAATTCTCAACCCCAAGTGCCCATGTCCTAAGAGACAAGATAGATAAGTGGTATCTCATCAAACTGAAAAGCTTCTGTAAGACAAAAGAAACCATCAAGAGCATGAGGAGACAGCCCACAAAATGGGAAGAAATATTTGACAACTGTAGATCTGACAAAGACCTAACAACCAGGATCTACAAGGAACTCAAATGTGCTGAAAGGAAAAAAACAAATAGTTCCATTAAAAGGTGGGCAAAATACATGAACAGAAATTTCTCAAAAGCAGACATGTGTATCTTAGTATAGCAGGATCTTAAAAATAGAGTATTCAGGGGGAAATTGAGAATCAAATTAACCAGTGTAACATCAACTCGATATTCACATAGATTTAAGTTTTATATACATGAAACAACTACATATAGCTTATGAGAACAATGCAAAACAATTTGAATCACAATAAACACCTTAGAATATTTTGCTGTGGTGGGTGAGTGGAGAGTGGGCTATGGCAATATAGATAATAAATAAGTAAATAAAATATGAACCTGAAATTTGGTGAACAGTGTGATAAAAAAAATAAGAGACCATGATTTTACTGGAATCTATGCATTGTTAAATAATTTCGCAGTCTTGAACAGAAAATTTGTGTTAAATCCAAAGTGTCTCATGGCTATTCATCTCTGTGTCCCCTCAATTAAATGAAAGGGAACAATTACTGCTGTAAGTGTTGAACACAACTAGAAAGTTTAGAATATTGTTTTTCAAGTCTCTTTTCAATTTAATCAGCACAACTAAATTGAGCTTGAAACTCAGTCTATTAAATTACTCCAGGAAATATTTGCTGATGCAATTTCTAATAAGATTCTGTCCCACCTAGGTGAACTTAATAAACCTTAAATTTAAAATTAGAAAAACTAGAAAAAATGTAGATGTAGATTGAACACTGGGGAAAACTATTCTATAGCTGTTACAAGACAAAGAAACACCGAGATAGAATCATGGGATGGGAGGGTGACCTGGTTGTAACATCTGTCACCCCATTGATAGTTATGGCTGATTCAGCTGATCTGCCTGGCTAGGTGGGTTTCCCTTTCCTTCCTCACTGTTCCATGTGCATGCCTCCTGAAACTGGGCACTCAGTTGAAAAGTACA
Source organism: Carlito syrichta (assembly GCF_000164805.1). Lineage (NCBI taxonomy): Eukaryota > Metazoa > Chordata > Mammalia > Primates > Tarsiidae > Carlito > Carlito syrichta. Next base: position 151,680 of record NW_007245233.1, on the reverse strand, counting down.
GCCATTCCAGCTGGAAGAGAACCGTTTTTTGGTCAAGGATATACAAGTAGATGCACTCCACTGCTAGAATCTCCATACAAGCTCTCAAGATAGAATCACGAAGAAATAAAAATTCTGAACAGACTTATATCTAGTAAGGAGATTTAATCAACAACCTTGTAACAAAGAAAAGTCCAGGAACAGATGGCTTCACTGGAGAATTCTATCAAACATTTAAAGAAGAAAAACACCAATCATTCTTAAACTCTTCCAAAAAATTAAAAAGGAAAGTACACTTCCAATCTCATTCTATGACAGCAACTTTATCTTGATGTCAAAGTCAGAAAAAGACACTAAAACATACACACAACAAACTTTTACTCTTAATGAATATTAATGCAAAAATCCTCAACAAATACTGGCAAATCAAATTCAACAACCATTAAAAGGATTACACATTGTAACAAAATGAGATTTATTCCTGAAATACAAGAGTGGTTCAATATAGGAAAAACAATCAATGAAATAAACCATATTAACAGAATGAAGAACAAAAATGACATGATCTCAATTGAACCAGAAAAATTATTGACAAAACACAGCACCTTTTCATGACAAAAATCACTTAAACTAGGAATAGAATAAAATTATCTCAACATAATAAATGCCACTTATGAAAACCCCCAAACTAACATCATTCAATGGTGAAAAACTGAAAGCCTCTCTTCTAAGATCAGGAACAAGACAAGGATGCCCAGTCTTGCCACTTCTATTAAATATAGTACAAGATTTCTAGACCACATATTTAGGCAAGAAAAAAAAAAGGGCATCTGAATTGGAATGAAAATGGTAAATTTATCTCTGTTCACATCAACATTATCATATATGTAAAAAACTCTGAAACCTCCACAAAAATTGTCAAGACTAATAAACAAAAATCAGCAAACCAGTTGTATTCATATATACTAAAAATAAACACTCTGAAAAGGAAACTATTAAAACAATATCATTTGCAATGGCATTAAAAAAAAGATGCTTAGAAATGAACTTAAACAGAGATGCATGAGACTTGTACACCAAAAACTATAAAACATCATGGAAAGAAATTAAAGACATGAATAAATGAAAAGATATTCCATGTTTATGGATTTGAAAGTCTTTATATTGTGAAACATCTATAAGTTCCAGTGCCATTTACAGATTCAATGTAATCCTTATCAAAATCCCAATACCATTTTTTCAAAACTAGGAAAGAATTCTAAAATGTATGGTCATCTCAAATGACCCCCCAAAACTTAAACAATCTTAAGAAAGAAAAGCAAAACTGGAGGGCTTACACTTTTTCATTTCAAAGCATTTTATAAACTATAGTGATCAAAGCAATATAGTATTGACACAAATACAGAAAATTGACCAATAGAACAGAATAGACATCCCAGAAATAAACTTTCACTTATATGGTCAAATAATCTCCAACATGAGCTAAGACTACACAATGAGAAAAGGTTAGCCTCTTTAATAAATGATGCCAAGAAAACTGGGTATCCACATGTAAAAAAATTAACTTGAATTCTTACTTTATACCATATACATAAATTAACTCAAAATAAATAAAACATCTAAACACAAAACCTAAAACTATATAACTCCTAGAAAAAAACAAATGAAAAGCATTATGACATAGGCTTTGATAATGTTTTCTTTGGTATGATACCAAAAGCACAAAAAACAAAAGCAAAAAACAGATAAATAGAACTATATCAAACTAAAAAATCTCTGTGTAACAAATAAAACAATAAACTAAGTGAAAAGGACATCTACTGAATAGGAAAAAATGTTTCAAACCATATTTCTGGTAAAGGGTTAATATCCAGAATATATATTCTTTAAAAATTCCTACAATTCAACAACAGTAATAACCAAACATAAACTCATTAAAAATGAGAAAATAAATTTTCATCCAAAGATCATACACAAATGCCCAGCAAGCATATAAATAAAAATATGCTCGGTATCTCTAATTATTCTGGAATTCAAATCAAAACCACAATGAAATATCACCTCACACCCATTAGGATGACCACTGTCAAATCAATAAATAACTTAGAAACTAACATATTGGTGAGGATGCAGAGAAATTAGAACCGCTGTGCACTTTTTGTGGGAATGTAAAACGGTGGAGCTGCTATGAAAAACAGTATACTTGCTCAAAAAAATAAAAATAGAATTATCATATGACCCAACAATTCTACTTCTGGGTATGTATTCAAAAAATTTGAAAATAAAATCTTGAAGAGTCATTTGCACACTCATGTCCGTTGAAGCATTATTCATAATAACCAAGAGGTAGAAGTAATCCATGTGTATGTACAGATAAAGTAATGTGGTAAATACATATCGTGACATGTTACTTAATCTGCAAAGGAAAGGACATTCTGACACATTCTATAACAGAGATGGACACTGAGGTCATTATGCTAAATGAAATATGCCAATCACACAAAACAAAGACTGCATTGTTACCCTTACATGAGTTTTTTAAAGAAGTCAAACTCTAAAAAACAGTAAGTAGAATGTGATTGCCACAGGCTGGGGAAATAGTATGGGAGTGGGTTTTCGTTCACTGGGTACAGAGTTTCAGTTTTGCAAGATGAAAAGTGCTAGAGAGCTGTTACACAACAATGTGTTCATAGTTATCACTACTGTACTATACACTTCAAAAGGTAGTTTTTATGGTATGGGTGTGGTACCACAATTTTTTAAAAGGCAGAGGAACAGCACTAAGAAACGACTGACAACAAAGGTCAAGAAACACTACAAAGAGAAGATACAAAATCTAAAAAAGCATAGCTCAGCAGGGTAGCTTAGCACAGGATGGCCACTCTCCACCTACGACCCCTGCAGTAATCTCTCCAACTGCAAGTTTCCTTTGAGCACAATCTAGTTAATACAGACTTACTTTTGCACTTTTCCCAAAATAATGAGAATGCTTGTTTGAATGTATAAATGTAATGCTTATTAGGAAACAGTAACAAAAAGGAAGGTAACATTTAGGAAGGGAGAAGAGAGATATAGTACAGAGCATGTGGAAGCATAAGGGCCTCTTTGAGTTCACTGTTTCATATTCTAGCCTGAGACCTGCATGGACAAGAAAGGAAAGATCAACAGCTTGGAGACCGAAGTCAAAAATTTCTGAAGGGATCCTAAACAATGAAACATCCCATTAGCTCATACAATCAAATAAATCCATACTATCATTTCTTTTTTTTTTGAGTTGGAGTCTCACTCTGTCGTGCAGACTGGAGTGCAGTGGCCACTCCCAGTCACCACAGTCTCGACCTGCTGGACCCCGGCGATCCTTCTGCCTCAACCTTCCAAGTAGCCGGAATTACAGGCATGCGCTACCACGCCTGGCTGATTTTTTTATTTATTGTAGAGATGAGGTCTTGCTGCCCAGGCAGGTCTCGAACCCGTGGGCTCAGGCCATGCCCTCACCTCAGCCTCCCAAAGGCATGGGATTACAGAGTGAGCCACTGAGCCCGGCTCATACCATCATTTCAAAGGGATTTTTAGGTAGACTAGTGAATAAGAGTTACAAATCAAATTCAAAAGCACATTTAAAAAATCCCCCATGATTTTTCATCCCAGGGATGCAAGGATGGTTCAACATATGCATGCCAATAAATGTGAGTCAACACATAAACAGAATTAAAAACAAATATCATATAATCATTTCAGAAGCTGCAGAAAGAAGCATTTGATAAAATCCAACATTCCTTTATGATAAAAACCCTCAGCAAAATAGGCATACAAGGAACATTTTTCAAAATAATAAACACCATGCATGATAAACCCACAACCCATGTCATCCTGAATGGGCAAAAAGTTGAACATATTTCCATTCAAAACTGGAACATGGCACGGATGCCCACTTTTGCCACCCCTATTCAACACAGTGCTGGAAGTTCCAGAGTAATAAGGCAAGAGAAAGAAATAAATGGTATCCAGTTGGGAAAGAAGAAATCAAACTATCTCTCTATGCTGATGATATTATCTTATACCTAGAAAATGCTGAAGACCCCTTCAAAAAACTCCTGGATCTGATAAATGAATTTAACAAAGTGTCAGGATACAAAATTAACACATACAAATCAGTAGCACTGCTATACACCCGTAGCAACCAAGCTGAGAATCAAATCAAGAACTCAATTCCATTTACAATAACTGCCGAAAAGCAAAAATGCCTAGGAATATATTTAACCGAGAAGTTGAAAGATCTCTACAGGAAGAAGTATAAAACACTGATGAAAGAGATTGTAGTGGAAACAAACAAATGGAAAAAACCTCCTGTTCTCATGGGTTGGAAGAATGAACATTGTTAAAATGACCATATCACCCAAAGTAATCTATAGATTCAAAACAATCCCTATCAAACAACCAATATCATTTAGAATTAGAAAAACAATCCTAAAATTCATGTGCAACCAAAAAAGAGACAGAATTGCCAAAACATTCCTAAGCAAAAAGAACATAACTGGAAGCATCACATTACCTGACCTCAAATTATACTACAAAGCTGTAGTAACCAATGCGTGGTGCTTATATAAGAGCAGCCACATGGACCAGTGGAACAGAATAGAAAATTGAGAAGTAAACTCAAATACCTACAACAAACTAATATTTGAAAAAGCAGTCAAAAACATACACTGGGGAAATACACCCTATTCAGCAAATTGTGCTGGGAAAATTAGGTAGCTGCAGAAAAAAGAAACATGATCACAATCTCTCACTATATACAAAAATTAGCTTAGGATGGATTACCAACTTTAATGTCATACCCAAATTCATAAAGATCCTAGAAGAAAATCTAGGAAAAGCTTGTGGACCATGTCCTACGCAAATAATTAATGGCTAAGATTCCAAAAGAAAATGCAGCAAAAATAAAAATGAAAAAGCAGGACTTAACTAAACCAAAAATCTTCAGCACAGTCAAAGAAATAATCAACAGAGCAAATTGATAACTTACAAAGTGGAAGAAGACATACACAAATTATACGTCTGACGAAGAACCAATATCCAGAATCTACAAAAAACTCAAACAAATCAGCAAGGAAAAAGCAAATGTCCTCCTTAAAAAGTAGGCAAATGATGTGAACAGACATCTCTCAAAAGAAGATATGCAAATGGTCAACAAACATATGAAAAATTGCCATGATTATCAGGGAATTGCAAAAACCTCACTCAGATACCATATTATACCAGTCAGAAAGGTCAGTATTAAAAAGTGAAAAATAGATGTTGGTGTAGATGCGGTGAAAAAATAACGCTACCCACTGTTGGAGGTAGCGTAATTTAGCACAACGTTTATGGAAATTGGTATGAAGATGAACTAAAAGAAGATTTATCATTGGATTCAATAATCCCACTTCTTGGTTTCTACCCAAAAGAAAAGAGGCCATTAAAAAAAAAAACCCACTAGCACTGCAAAGTTATGAAATCCAACCTAAATACCCACTAATCAATCAGTGGATAATGAAAATGTGACATATATACATATAGACTACGATTTAGCCATGAAAAGGAATGAAGTTATGTCTTTTGTGGTAACTTGTGTGATATTGGAGACCATCGTCATAACGAAGTAACACGGGAATGGAAAAGCAAACACTCTATGTTCTTATTTCTAAGTGAGGGCTAAACTAAGAACTTGCAAAGGCATAGAGAATGGCATCGAGGACTCAGAAGAGGGGGAGTGCAAAGGGTACCAGGGATGAAAAGTCACCTGTTTGGTATAATGAGCACAGGTGGGGGTGGAAAGCGCTCTTAACGCCCAGACATCTTCATCACCATATGATGCATCCCTGCCACTAGCAACTATTTGTATTCGCTAAGGCCATTGAATTAGAAATTGAAAAGCTAAGTTAAATTAAATTAAACATATAAAAATCAAAGAAAAGATACATTTCCTTTTACATATCCAGTATTATAGTTTTGAGTTATGCAAAACACTAATGATAGCCTCTTTTTCTTTGTTTTATTAGTTAACACACAATAATTGTGCATATTTGTGGAGTATAGAGTGATATATTGATAGCCGTGATATTCTTTTTAATTAACATGTCACTCCTGTTTCTAACAAATATCAAACTATATTTAAATGCTTTTGTAGTTGAGCAGGTTACCACAAGTCTCATTTTCCCAAAATATATATCAGTTCCCCAACCCCAAATTTTCTACTAGAGGGTATTCAGGGACATAAAAGTTGAAGTCGGAGATGGAATGCTGTTCCATGACTCCTGTTCACAATGACAACAGGGACATCAGAATGTCACATACATACAAGTACACACACACAACCCACACTGGACAAACCACACACACACACACACACACACACACACACACACACACACACACACACAACACACACACGTACACATTCCACATCAGACATACACCAAATACATACACACCAAAACACATACATAATAATAACATTTAGTGTACTCGGTGGGAGGAAGAAATTACATAGTAAATTTTAGAAATATTTTCATGAAATTTGTAACACTTTTAGAATCATGAAGGGATAATTTCAGGTTCTGTAAAATATTCACCCACCCAGAGCGGCACATTCCACAGCCTTTCAGATCGCAGATTCACAGATTCGTGGTGCCTGGTTTTATAACTACCATTTCATAGCATAGAAAATATCATCCCATTGGCCTGAGACATTGTCCTAGGCACCCCCATAAATGTTCTTTCTTTAATTTTCACAAGAAATCTTATAAGGCAGGGACTTTGAATCTGAGATTGATACAAGTTGAACAGAAACTTACATGGGTTAAACATTGAGCCTCCCTTCCTGGTGACTCCAGAAGTTCCCTCAGGTAGCCTTAGGGCAGTGAGTTGGTTGAAGACAGGGCTATGGATTTATACAGCACACAATGTGTTTTCACAGCAAACAGGCTCTTAAGTAGATCCTGAGTTCATCTGGGATAGCCTGCAGGAGGACAGGGGCTGAGGCAGAAAGATGAAGTCCCTTCTAATGACCTTTGGTCCCTGCTCCTGCCTGAAATTTGCTCTGCCTCCCTGGGATTAAAATCTGAGTCTGCCTGAAACTCAAAGCAAATCAATGTATTTTGTAAACAAGAAACCTGCTATCAGAACTGAAAAAGAAGGAGAATCGTTTCATATTTTCACGTAAAATCTCATCTACAGATTTTATAACCTCTTTTTTCTAAAACTGGAATAATGAGAGGCACTTAGAGCTAACACTGATTTTCCAAGTTCCAACCCTGGAGAACCGTGAGAAGCTGAGACACCGTGGCAGGTTGAAGAAGTTTGCAGGAGATGATATCATTCCTTCAGCGCTCCTGCTCAAGCAGTCAAAAGATGGTGTACAGGCTCTTGTTTCTGGAGCTGTACATCTTCAGATTTCCATTCCATTTACTCACCAAATCTAGACTGTCATAGTCAAGGTCACCGCTGTGACTAACGACTCAAGGTCAAAATGGAAGGTGCAGGCAAGAGAAAGAGGAAACGGCTGCCCTGGAAGACGGGCCGGGCGGCATGCAGAAGCATTTCACTACGGATGATACACTGGCCTGATGAAGATCAAGGATGCGGATCGTCCAGCTATTAGCATTCGCTGGCAGTTCATCTCGAATGTACAGATGGACGGCACTGGCTATTATTTGAGAAAAGTTCCACTGTTTGACATATTTCCTCTTTCTCTTTCCCTTCCGAGCTTCTTGAATACCACAATTAGGGAAAATTACTGTGTTAAAGGCAAGCGGTATGAAAATCCGATTTTCTTTGTCCCTCTGGCAATTTCCTTTGCTTTCTCATCATTTATTTTACCTGTGTTCTATGAACAAAAGAGCTAAAGAACTCTCTAGACAGTTCATATAACAGCAAATACTGTATGGAGGCAGGCTTAGCAGAGTGATAGTGGTTAAGCTGCTGTATTTACTAGGTGTAAAAGACTCTAAATAAAACACCTGCTCCCCAAAATGAGTCTAATTCAACCCAAACACAACCCAATGTTAGGCATAGTCTTTCAGTTCAGGAAGTCTTTCTCGATAAAGATTAAATTTTTGTTATCCATATTGTCATGTGGAGTTGTCATTCTACATGTTGAAATGTTATGATTGCCGCCTTGACTCAACATTAAGCAGCAGAACTAACATTAGGGGGGTTTATTTCTGTGCTCAGATTGGCTGCACATACAATTCGGCTTTGTCAGAATGTAAAAACAAAGACAATCCAGGGTTAGCAGGTATGAAAGGAGAGAGTGAAAATCAAAGAAAGTGCAGAGAGCACCTTAGGACAGAGAAAGGACAGAGAATGAAAGCATCACAGGAGTGAAGCAAGGCCAGCCACAGAACCTGGGGGCCCAGTGCAAAATAAAAACGCACAGCCCCTGGTTCAGAAGCTGTTAAAAACCTCAAGGTGGTAACAGGAGAGTGTTCAGCCAAGCACAGAGCCTCATAAAACTGCACAGGCAGCGTGCTTGTGAAACAGCTCTGTAGGGAAGGGGTAAGAAAGGAAAGCACAGGCCACCTCACACACAAAGGACCGAGCATCAAAGGACACACAACAGTATAAAAAGGCACCCTATAGAGTGAAGAGAGTGTGTGCAAAGCATATATCTGATAAGGGGTCCATATCCAAAATCCATGAACAACTCAATAATAAAAAAAAAAGCAGCAAGTAAAAAATGAGCAAGGGACTTGATAAAAATACTTTGTCAGCAGGCCTTGGTGGCTCAGCCTGTAATCCCAGCTCTTTGGGAGGCCGAGGCCAGTGGATTGCCCGAGCCTGCGGGTTCGAGACCAGCCTGGGCAACTTGGCAAGATCTTATCTCTACAATAAAATAAAAAAGGAGCCGGGTATGGTAGCACATGGCTGCAGGTCCGGCTACTTCGAAGGCGGGGGGAAGGATCGCCTGAGCCCAGCAGGTCAATGTTGGGGTGGCTGGCCATGTGCCACTGCTCTCCAGCCTGGGCAACAGAGTGAGACTCCAACTCAAAAAATAATAATAATACTGTATTGAACATGACACCAAAAGCACAGGAAACAAAAGCAACACTATGCAAATGATACTGCATCAAACTAAAACTTGTGCATCAAAGGACACAATTAATAAAAAGGCAATCTAGTGAATGGGAAAAATACTTGCAAATTATATATTTGATAAAGATTAGGTAAAGCATGGCTACAACTCCACAACAAAAATCAAACACACATTAAAAATGGTCAAAAGACTTGAATTGACATTTTCCCAAAGATTATATACAAATGGCCAACAAGTATATGAGAAGATACTCAACACCATGACTCATTAGATAAATGCAAATTGAAACCACTTTGAAATATCACCTCACACCCATTAGGATGTCCCCTAATTTAAAAATAGAAAATGGTCGAGCAGTGACTCAAGCCTGTAATCCTAGCACTTTGGGAGGCCGAGGCGAGAGGATTGCCTGAGCCCAGGGGTTTGAGACAAGCCTGGGCAAATTGGTGAGACTTCGTGTCTACAATAAATCAAAAATTAGTCGGGTTGGTAGCATGCACCTGTAATTCTGGCTACTTGGAAGGCTGAGGTAGAAGAATTGCCTGAGCCCAGCACATGGAGTCTGTGGTGGCCGTGAGCAAGCCACTGCACTCCAGCCTGGGTGACCGAGTGAGACTCCAACTCAAACATAAAGTAATAATAATAATAAATAGAAAATATTGGTGAGGATGTGGTAATGTAAAATGGTGTTGCTGCTGTGAAAAACAGTATGTAGTTCCTCAGTCAATTAAAAATAGAATTGCCAGATGATTCGGCAATCTCACTTCTGTATACATACGATATTTAAAATCATTGAGAATAAGATCTTAAAGCGATATCTCCATGCCCTCATTCATAGCAGAATTATTCACCATAATCAAGAGATGGAAGCAACCCATAGGCCCATCTACAGAATGAATAGGAAAATCCATTGTGGGGTGTGTGTGTGTGTGTGTGTGTGTGTGTGTGTGTGTGTGTGTGTGTGAATAAAAGAGAGTATTAATCAGCCTTCAAAAGACAGGAAATTCTGACACATGCTACAGTATGGGTACGCCTTGGAAACATTATGATATATGAAATGAGCCAGTCACTGAAAGACAAGAGCTGTATGATGCCACCTATGTGAGATACCTGGAATGGTTGAATTCAAAGACAGAAAGTAGAATGGGGGATGCCAGGGATCTAGGGAGAGGGGGAGGTGAAGGAAATGGGAAACTGTGATTTAATGGGTCTAAAAATTGCATTTTAAAAGATGAAGAGTTCTGAAGAATGCCTAGCCATGAGAATGTACTTCATGTACTTAACGCCACAGAACTGCATGCTTGAAACCGGTAAGATGGTGATTTTTATGTATATTTAATTATAATTAATAAACAAACAAAGAATGCTAAGAAAATAAATGAGAGCATAGCCTAATCTCCCTTACACACAGTTTAATTCCTAATGGGAGTTAAACACGTTTGGCTCTCTTGGGCTGAAGCATGTGTTTTCTAAGAAATTCATGTGGCTTCCCTGACTGAGAAAATAACGCATGCTCTTAGAACTCAGTACCCCTTGGGCCAAGCCTTCTGCTGAGTTTCAGTTCTCTCCATATGTATCTCATTTCCTGGAATCCCAGAGAACTCCTAAATTCAGGAGTAGATCATCTCTCTCATGACTTCCCAAGTTTCCATTCACCTCATTCAACCTAAAGAGGAAATCAAAGGGGGATAGAGATGGTTCTTTCCCCTAATAAACCTTGATCTCTAAAAGTCTGAAAAGGTAAGTATGCTCTATTATATATTTGCAGTATAAACTGATAGAACAAGTCCTCCATCTATGCATTTAGCTCTCTCCAGCTTCTAGAGCAACCTTTACTGTGAGAAGGAGTATACCCAGATTCTACTCCTGACGGCTGAAGCAAATAGCATCAGTTTCTGTGGTCATAAATGCAATATTCATTCAGTTGGGGATGACCCCAGGTCCCTTTGCCCTCTCCCTCCAATACCGGGTGCCCTGTCATCCCCTTTGTGCTTTTATACTTGGCTAACTTTTATACGTGACTTAACCTTTTGTTTCCAAATAAGAATTCCATGCAGCCCAAGCCCTCCCACGATCCCTGGTCCATTAGCCTGAGGGAGACCGTGCCGAGGAATGCACTGAAGCATAAGAAGAAAGCACACCTTCTATTTATAGGTATTTTAAAAATGTAATTCTTTTAGGAATTGCTCAGTTTTTTCTTGTCTTATAAGGTACCTACATGATGGTGTGTTTTAAGAGTGTGCTAGAACATTTATGTACTTTATACAATCATAAATGCACATATATTGAAAAAACTTTTTTTAAGATAGGGATTCACAGTTAAAACATGTTGGAACAGCTAAGGCACTGTGTTCCTGTCACGTATTTGGTGGTCCAGGAGTTGGCTGAAGTCCTGCTTCAACTCAAACGGACCACCCAGAATCACAACTATTAAGTGTCAGGAGACTAATGCATTGCTGGAGTCCTCAGATACAACTCAATCAGGTGTTAGCAGAGCCCAACTGAAACCAAGGCTCCTACATCCATTGGCAAAGGATTCCACACTCTCATCCCTCAGAAGAACAGTTCAGTGGAAGTTAGATCTCTAAGTTAGCTCCTCTTCTCTGCTGCTCCTGGCTGCAGAGACCCCTACATGACCTGACAAGCGCTTGCAGACTGCGGTAGTGCCGCCTCTTAAGGATGCTGGACGTAGGCAAGTGTACAGGGAGATCGAAGGGTGTGAAATAAAATAAAGCAAAAAGTAAGAAAATGGATTTGGGGTGGGTGTTAGATAGAAACCACACGTGACCTAACTTTTGCTGCTCTGCACTTTGCCAAGAGGCTCCCTTATACAGCCCAGTGATCCCCCTGTATTTGTGTCTCTGAAACCCATCTTGGATACTTCCTTGACTTGGATGCCACACCTGATGGGCAGTGATGGGCCATGAAATGACTGTGGTATCAAAAGCTCTACTGCTGAAGCAATATCACAATAGCCCTGGCCTCTTCCAGGCTCTGAAAGAGGAGAAAACGAATCCCATCATCTACCATTTCGTATTAATCCCAAATCTTGAAACGGGTTCACAAGTATATCTTATTCATTTTTATGTCTATTTGAGAAACGTTCTAGAAATGATTACTAAATGGTGCTGCCAACAAGTATCATCTGTATTTCTGTTATCTGATATAATTAATTTTATCAGAGTATAGAATGCCCTAGTTCACATTCAAGATAATAAGATTATGAGAAGATGGAAGATATATAAGTGGTAACAAGTTAATCACTTCTGAATCTGCACCAAGAAGTGCACAATTTTTGCTTAAATTTTGGCAACGTTGTTAAAATATTTTTGCTCCCGATCGTATTTTCAGGTTTAATTGGATATTGGAGCTAGATTCAAGTAAATGAAAGAATGTCCCAGCATCCGAGATAGGTAATTTCGAAGAATGGGCTGCAAGGAGACCTGGTGATGTCTTCGGCCTGAATATGCAATCCCGGTGTCCTAATAGTTTAATCCCTAGAAGCGACTGGACATTAGAGAGGCGAGCAGACACCTCTCTATGTTGTGGATTTTTCCTCAATTCCAATGTTATTCTCTAAACACCTTAGGAGAGATCCCTTTCAATTGACCTCGGCAGCTGATTACCCTTGGAAAGATGACTGGGATACATAAAAACTACAAATGATTTGAAAAGACCATTTCTAGACCATTTAAAGTACCTTAGTAGAATTAAGAGTTTTTAAAAAATAATGAAATTTCACCTTACCTTTCATGACAGGACCTGAAAATCTACTTTGGGTAAGAGAATCTGTGACTGTCATGGATACCAAGATGTCATGTTCAACTGAACCATCAGTCTGGGCCCAGGCACGATGGTCACATGGTTATGACCATTATCTCAAATAATACCTCTGTTAACCTTGTGAATGAAGTATTATTATTCCTATTCTTACATGAAGAGGCTGAGGCACAAATATTTAAGAAACTTTTCCAAGGTGTTAGTAAGTTGTGAGGACTTAAGTCTGTCACCTCAAAACCAAGACACTGTAGCTGGATGGATTCCACTTGTTGACCAAAACTAAAGTTGGGAAGAACCTCAAAACAATCAGAGCTTGGCATACTGAGATAGCAGCAGGCTTCTCTATGCCACTGGTTTTGTTGGGAAGGCTCATCTCCTTTTGAAATAAGAAGTAAATAAACAAGTTTAAATCCCAGACACACCCCGATGTTATTGACCATTAACGCCTGGATTCGGTCCCCATCAACTGAAACTAAATATTGGGGCACAGTAGGGAAAAGAGCAGGCCTTAGAAGGACTCAGCAACGGAAATTCACCCCAACATTATTTAGAGTCAGTTGCTTTCTCTTCTTACCTAATGAAAATGGAAGTAGAACATTCTTTAAAGGAAAGAATTAGTTCCAGGTGAAACTGCTTGACATTGAAAATAGCATGTTTGTACTATGTGTCTATACTTTCTTCCTTTGAAATGCACACATAGGCTACTGGTGGAGCATGAAAATGCGTCAGTGCAAAAATAGTGCCGACTTCCTTCCTGCCGAAACTTGCGAGTGTGTTCATGACTGGTATAGAAATACCTGCCATAAACTGTTGGAGGACACCCAAATTACGCCATTTCAAGAATGGTGCAGACCATAAATATTCAGTAATAGGTCCTCACGTTTAATAGCTCCAGCTAGAGCTTGCCAAGTGCCCTATGATTTTTGGCAAGTAGGTGCCCTAGATTTAACATCTACTTGTGAGCATGACTATTTCTCACCATTTTATTGGTTTCGAGAGAATGAAGAGCTTTAGCCTTCTGTGCATTCGGACAGAACAGACTCAGTGACTGGGTTCCCAAGGGCTGTGCTCAAAATACAAGACTCCTTTTCAGTTCCACAAAACCAAGTCATGGCACAGAGAAGCGAAGGCAGGTCCTTCCCATCCCCCAAAGCTTGGCCTGGCCACAGCGCACTTAATCAGCCATATTTGTGCGATCCCACTCTCGGCATGTACTGCTTCCACAAGCTGAACTACGTGGGGCTCTGTGCATAGCCGGCACATGGACTCAGAGCCAGCTGCTCTACTCCTGGGACACCCTCCCCAACGCCTCCTGGAGTACTGCATCTTCCTCCAGCCTTTCAGATGTCACCTCCTCATGCAGAGCCTATCGTCCATCAGAGAATTTCAGGTGGAAGCAATGTCTTTCCTCAGAATTTCTATTTTTCCTTCATTCAGAGAATACTTTCATATTAACCAAAATTTGAAAAAGCAAGAAAAAACAAAAGAAGGAAAAGCAAAAAGAGAGAATGAAAGAGAGCAAGAGGAGTGGGGGGGAAAAGGAAGGAAAAGGGAAAGGAGAAGAAAGAAGTAAATAAAAATGGAAAAAAGGTCACCATAAAAACCTACTTGGTAGATTTTTTTCTTTTCCTTATTTGATTATATTTGAATATAATTTTAATTGCGCTAAACATATGCTTATATTGCCAACCCTCCTACATGCCTGCAGCCCACATGCAAACATCACCTGGCAGCATGAAGCCATCTCAGAGGGCCAGTCTTTGTAATGTCCTATTTAAAGGCGACATGATTTTCTACCACTGAAAAATATCACGGTTTGCATACTCATTTCCTTTTTGGTGGAGCACACAGGTAATTTCCAGTTTCTTGTTTTGAAGATGACTTTGTCTGAAACTCTCCTGCGTGATAGGAAGTAGGACGAAGAGCTTGGAATCTGGAGTCGGGTCTGAGTTCCGTTAGTGGCTCTGCCACATAGTGGCACAGTGGCTTCTGATAAACCAGTGACCTCGCTTAGCCTGTGTTTCCTGATCTGTAAAATGAGAATTATAATTAATAATTTCCCTAACTGCACTGATCACTTCTGCAAGCCCCAACTTCCTACTCACACTCTAGTTTCAAAAACTGATTTGCTAGTCAACCCATAGCCACTGGGTAGCTATGACTATGCTGGCCCAATTTCAGAGCACTGTAAGAGAAAATTATGTTGCACTGCATATTGTCAAAGCAAAACATGACTTATGCTTGTGGTTTGTTTCCATTATCGATTCCACCCCTGGATCCATATATATATATATATATATATATATATATATATATATATATATATATATATATATATATGGTTTCATTATACCCTAACTTGTGGTGTGGAAGGTTCAGTAAATAGTGAATAAATTAATGGAGTGAATCTTTTGCTAAATAACATAGAACCAACAGGAATACTCAGCTGCTAGTAAAAACAAAACTGTATGGAGTGATTACTACGTTCCATAGTCTGTGCTACGCAGAAGAAGAGTCATTATGGCTTTCCTGCCAACAATTCAGCACCTCCTTTGGCTGCATTGTGGCTTAATATAGAAAATAAATCTCTCCCAAGCCAATCCTAACTGGCAGGTTTAGGATTATGATAATATTTGAATAGTATTTTTCTATTGCATATTCTTTTATTGAACAAATTGGGGTGACTCTTCCGAATCTCTGCCATGCGGGCTCTGGAATTTTAGAAGGTTTGAAGAAAATCTGGGGCTTTTCTAAAATATTCATAAGATGTCTATGTCTCATACCTGGCCTCTGTGGTGAGCAACCCCTCCTGTGCCTGTTTCTTCCCGAGTGCCCTAGAAACACGCAGTTCCAATTCCCTTGCTCTCCCCGCCCCAACCACTGTGTCATCACTACCCAAGAGTGGACGACTCAGGCTTCAAAGATGCTCCATCTTTTCAAGCTCTGCTAAGTGGGACACGGAGATTCTCACTACCTATAACTACTGCATGCTACCCAGAGCCTCTCGCTGGTGATGCCAGAAATGTGGAGCCACAGATGGAACAGTCTATTTAAAATGGAGTGACTGGAACTGACAGTCGCAGCCAATTAAAATTCAAGGAGCTGCAGGAACACAGAGCAGAAATCATATTTAGATAATTCATCATTAAAATTCAAATGATGGCTAATGCTTGCAAGACAACACGCGACAGCTGCACAGAACATGCAAATACACTCCAGGCTGACACACTTCTCCTCCTGGGGCATTCCTGATCAGCATGGCAGGTCACTGAGAAGGGACCAAGCTGGGGGTTGGTTATGATCGTTCTTGGTGGCTAGAGAGGCCAGCTCTACTCTTCTCCTGGCTAACACAGATAGAATGTCAACTGCCAGGTCAAAGCTGATGTAAAAACTATTTTAAGACATAATCCAGCCTGGGCAACATAGCGAGACTTCATCTCTACAAGACAAATTTTAAAAATTAGATGAGTGTGACGGCATGTACCTGTGGTTCTGCCCACTCAGGAGACTGAGGAGAGAAGATCTCTTGAGCCCAGGAGGTCCAGGGTACAGTGAGCCATGGCCAGGTTGCTGCACTCCAGCCTGAGAGACAGAGTGAGACACTAACTCAAAAAACAGAGACATAAACATTCATCTGTGCAATCTATTTAGAATAGAAAAAAACAATGAAGAAAATGAAATCTACTAGACATATAAATTATAAACTCAGTGTATTCATCTGCCATAGAAAATACCACAGATTGAGTGATGCAAAGAACAGAAAGGTATTATTCTCACAAGTCTGTAGGCTAGAAGTCCAAGATCAGGGTCCGGGGTCAGGATTGGTATCTGATAAGGCTTTTTCTCTTGCTTGTAGGTAGCCACCTTCTTGATGTGTTCTCAACCTGGCTTTTTTTGTGCAGATGTGGAGAGAGAGAAAGGGGGGGGGGAGCCCTCTGGTCTCTCCTCTTATAAGGACACCAATCCTTTTGAAGTTCCATCCTTATGACCTCATTTAACCTTAATTACCTCCCTAAAGAGTGTCTCCAAGGACAGTCATGTTGGATGGTAGGGCTTCAACATATAAATCTGAAGGTAAACACAATTCAGTTTGAAACACTCACAAATACTCCTATGCTGACCATTTAAAACATTCACTTTCAATTAGTGAAACAATCCACTTTTAGTTCTGTAGTTAACCAGCCTCTGAAGGAAATGGCCAACAGATCTCTAAACTGGACTGTGAGTTTCAGTGCTTTCTTTATCATCCTTAGGCCTAGAAAACCGAAAGTGAAGACAGGACTCTGATACTGTCTTCAAACTTCTAAAAATTCTGACCACATCGTTTATGACCTTTGATCATTTATACCTGCAAATACTCACTCATTTGAAGTTTTATTCTTAGACTAAACTCTCACACCATAACAATAAATTAGACAATCAACAATTATCTGATTCACAGTCTATTCTGCTTGCAATACTTTTTTAAATGATTTTTTACTTTGAAGATATGGGGTACAATTCAGGATTAGGCATACAAATGTTCATTATGCAGGTATCCTTTTGGATGAGGTGTCACTGCTCCTCCTCTGGCAGTCTCCCACTACTGACAATCACTTTCTTATAGTATTATGAAAATTGTTCAAGCTCTGCTTATAAGTGAGAACATATGGTACTCAGCTCTTTGTTTCTGTGATAGATCACTCAGTATTATAGACTCTAAGTCCATCCAAGTTGCTGCGAAGTTCATAATTTTGTCCTTCTTTATGGCTGTGCAATTGAAAATGTATAGGGGTGATTTCTGGCAATTGCAGCAATTGAGAGGCACCACTAGAATGTGATGCTTAGCCGGGCTTGGTGGCTCAACCTGTGATCCCGTGCCTTTGGGAGGCTAAGGTGAGTGGATTGACTGAGCCCACAGGTTCGAGACCTGCCTGGGCAGCAAGACCTAATCCTGACAATAAATCAAAAAATCAGCCGGGCACGGTAGTGCATGCCTGTAATTCCAGCTACTCAGAAGGCTGAGGCGGAAGGATCGCTGGAGCCTAGCGGGTCGAGGCTGCGGTGGCCGGGAGCGGCCACTGAACTCCAGTCTGGGCGACAGAGTGAGACTCCAACTCAAAAAAAAAAAAATGTGATGTTTGAGATTCAGGTGTGCTGCACTTAATACAAAATAAGGAATACTCCCACCCAATGGAGAATTATCCTGTATCCTGCCCAACTTTCTAACGACCCAAGGAAGATTCATATAAGTGAAAAAAAATTTTAAATGATATGAGCTAGAACCTAATGCAGTTTTTACATGCAAACTATAAACATTTTGCATGTTTGGGTATGCACTGAATTTTCCAGAACTATAACACTGTATGGGTTAAAGTAAATCTGTATTTTGTCTTATTTGGAATTTTCCAAAAGTTGTTCAACAGTTTTGGAAATCATGTCTTCTGAACAGCATCAATTGTATTTGGGTAGTTTATATTTGTTGCTTTCCTACTCACTTGATTGCATGTGTAGAGGTAAGGCTCACTACCTAATTTTGTCATCTAGTATAATTGTTTAGGCTCTTGCATACTGAAATACATACTGTTGTATCATAAATTACTGTCATTTTATTTCTCTAATATATTGCAATTAGGAATTTTATTTTTTTAAATTAGAGGTACAGATTCATTATGTTATCTACAATGTTATTATCTGCTTCATTTCAGCAAGTTTAAGTGGTAAAGGGACCACTTAAAAATACAGGTGTCTCCTATTTTGTACCATTAATCCATTCTTAAAAATAAGGTACTATTTGTAAGAATAAAAACCAGAAACCTTTCTTCATTCTCTTAAATAGGAAAAATTAACAATGCGTTGCATGTTAATCCAAAATTTTTAACCAATTTTCTAAAACTTAATGAAAAACATCTCATAAAAACAAAAAATTATAATGCTAGTATGAAACATCTTGCAGCATTACTATTGATCACCAAATAACTAATATTGTTAAATACATACATATATAAATATACACATATATAGTTTGCACATATAGTTTACATGCTAAACCATAAATGTTATTATAGGGCAAAACACATAACAGATAATAAATAAAATTAGAAAAATGCAAATAAAAGTCTACAATAAATGAAATTTTATATGACAAAGTACTCCTTGGCAAATAAAGTGGAAGCTTGAAATAGGAAGGAAGGTGAAATTATCACTGAAGCAATAATTTTGCCACGATTAAGAAATGTAACAGGGTAGACAAGTTCGGCAGGGACAGGGCAATGTAAAGGCGGTTAACAGAATCACCATGTATTAGAGTCTCAGCCCACGCAATAAGACTAAATAAATAACTAACCCTAAATAGAAACCTATAGATAAACTATTAGCATTAACAAATTAATGCTAATTTTAACAAATTTGCTCTGTACATGTAAAGTAGGATATTAGAAATCTATGTCTCTATACAAACAATAGACATTTAAAAAATGAAGTTTTAAAATAATACAACAGCAGAGAGAAACATCAAACATCCAGGAATAAATTTTATAAAATATTAATCCATAAAAAACTAAAAAAGAAATTTTGCATAAATTAAAGATCTCATGTAAATGGAAGATGTACTACGTTTATAAATGTAAATAGCTCAATGTGCCAAATATATTATTTCTTAAAAATAGGTCAATTTCTCTTATCAAGAATTTATGTTAAAAATTTACAAGATACTTCTCAATTTCATATAGAGGACTTAGGTTAACAGATAATTAGACATATAAAACCACAGAAATCAAGACAATATGGAATTGGTGCAAAAACAGATAAATTGACAGGTTGAACACAATAAAAAGTCCAGAACCAAACAAACATACAAGTGGCTACTTGATACATGACAAAGCTTCTACTGAGTTCAGTGAAGAGAGGATGGTATTTTAAATAAATAATACCAAGTCAGTTAGATATTCACATAGGAAAAAATAAATTTTGACCTCTACTTCATAATAGATAAATGATATACCTAAACAGAAAAGGTAAGAACAACAAAATTTCTGGAAGAAATGACAGAATAGTAATATCTTTTTATAATATATTATAAGTCAAAGTTTTCCTTAAATAAAATTTAAAATTGAGGAGTGTTGGGAAGATGGTGGCCGGGCCAGTCACAGAGTGAGTGAGTGTATGGAAAATGTTGTGTACATGTCGGTGAGTGAGCATGTGAGTGGCTGAGTGAGCCCTCCTGGTGTAGCAGCTAGTGCTGCATCAGCTTTGCTTGGTCCCTAGTGCTTCCCCGGTTGCAGAAGCCAAGTGCTATTTTTTTTAACTGACAAAAACCTTCCTGCAAAGAAGCAATGGGGAGAGACTCCAGGCTCCAAGTTCTACCTCACCACTACAGCACCCGGCCAGACACTGGAAACAAGGGCTGCAGAAGGAGCCCAGAGGCAGAGCCCCACCAGAGAAGATGAAGGAGGTACCCCACCACCATCTTGAAGGCAGGGCTGGAAAGTGCTCTGACGTGCTCACCACGGAGCAACAGACCCAATCTCTGTGACAGGCAGATCAACTACTTAGGGGTTGATTGTGACCCAGAGGGAATATCCTGAAAGCACAAACTTCAGAGGGACAAGACAAGTGCTGAATCATAGGCGTCCCACCCCCTACACAGAGTCAGCCACGGGACAAAGGGTGTGACCAGAAAAGGATGAGGAAGGACTCCAAAGAGATCAGTGATGAGTCCAGGGCTGACCCAAACCCCCTCCTCACCAACAATCCTCTGAATGTCAGACCCACACAGCTGGAGCATGACTGAGAGGGATGAATCCAGGTGGTACCTGGAGGTCATCCACTGTAGGAGTACGCCATTCCAGAATAGGTCTGGCTGGGGCCCCCTAATGAGTACATATCTGGGGAAGAGACAATCCTGCACTTCCCCACTGGAGGGGATTCCCCAGCCCATAAGAGAGTGAGAGGGGGAAGACTACAACTCCACCCACCCAAACTCCCCTCCTCCTTCCCTGCTTTGGACACTAGGGAGAGAGTGAAAGAGACAAAAGCTTGCAGGAGACAGTATAGAAGCAGACAAGAGGAACAACTACAGAACCTGCCACACAATGGCAGGGGTTTTTTTTATTTTAATTTTTTTAATTTTTAAAAATGTTCGGCCTGTTTGTCAATTTTTCTATTTTTAAAATATATTTCCTTTGTGCATGAGTGTGTATTTAAGGTTTTGATATGCATCCTCCCCTCTTTTTTCTTTTCTTTTTCTTTCTTCTTTTGTTTGTTGTTTTTAGTTTATGTGTGTATATGAATGATTGAGTGTTCATCTTTTAGTTTTATTTTTTTCTTTTGGGTTGGTTTGTTTTTGCTCTTTTGTTCTTTTCTTTTCTTTTCTTTAGTTTAAAGTATGTATGATTTTATGTGAGTTCAATCTGAATTCCTTATTTATTTGTTTTTTTCCCCAGTCTTTCTCTTTTTCTCTCCATTCATTTTTGACTAGGCATGTGTGCATGTATTTAGTTTTTCTGGGTTTTTTGTTGTTGCTTTTTGTTTTGTTTCACTTTATTGTTGTTCCAGTTTGTTTTGGTGTGTGTGTATGTGTGTGTGTGTGTATGTGTATGTGTGTATATGTGTGTGTGTGTATGTGTGTGTATTCAACTGTGTTTCGATTAGGTTTCTGCTTTCATTGTTCTGTGCTTTTTTCTTATTCTTATTTTTAATTTTTGTCCATCTTATTTGATTCCATTTTTCTCTGTTCTTCTCATGGCTGTTACTGTATCTTGGACTCAGAGGGAACACAAACATATATATTCCATCATCATATAGTGTGGAGGTGGGGAGTAGGTCTCAGGGAAAACATACCACAATCAGTGAACATTGTGATTTGCAAGTAGTTTCTGAATCCTAGCTCCCCATCCTCTACCTTACTCAACTTTCAAAACTTTAAGGGACAGCAAAGCTTCCCACCCACAGTCCTGTTTCAAAATAGAACAAATTCAGAGTCTGTATCAGGGAAGAATAGAGGGCTGAGCAAACATCAGAAGGGAAAGCATCTCCCACTATCTCTGAATAACACAACTAAAGAGAAAAGCAAGAGATCTGTCACAAATGAGGAAAAACCAGTGGGAGACCACAGGTAATTTCAAGTGTAACAAAGAGAAAACATCTGAAAAATCAGACCTCAGAGCCCAAGTAATGGTAGTCGCCAACGACTGGCCCCAGAATATGACAGGGATTAGAGAATGGATGGAAAGAGTGAATAAGACTCAAGAAAGACAAGATGTAACACTGAAAGAAATTGTAACAGAGATTTTGGCCATATAAAAGTGCATCCAGGAAATAAATAGCAAGAAGGCAACCATGGAAAGCACAATTAATCTAGCAGAAAAAAGAATATCTGAACTAGAAGACCAGAAGATAGAATTAAAACAATCTGTAAAAAACATAGAGAGAAAACTTAGAAAGAACAAAGTCTACAAGAGATGTGCGCTTATATCAAGAGGCCAAACCTATGCCTGACTGGTATTCCAGAAGAAGAAAGGGAAATGGAGAACACCTTGGAGCAAGTATTCCAAGAGGTTATCCAAGAAAACTTTTCCCATCTCACCAGATGTGTGACCAGCCAAACACAAGAGATACAGAGAACCCGTATAAGAAATCAAAAGAGATGATCAACCCCTAGACACTTAGTAATTCACCTACACAAAGAAGGCACAAAAGAAAAAATCCTAAAGGCAGCAAGAGAGAAAGGTCAGACTACCTACCGGAGAAAACCAATCAGAATAGCAGCAGACATATTGGCAGAAACCCTACAGCTAGAAGGGATTGGAGTCCAATATTCAAAGTCTTCAAAGATAGACAATTTCACAAGGAATTTCCTACCCAGCTAAGCTCAGCTTCATCAGTAAAGGAGAATTAAAATCCTTCCCAGACATCCAATCCCTAAGAGATTATGCAGCTTCCAGACCAGCTCTATAGGAGACACATAAAAAGGAATTAAGCACAAAAGAAGGATAAAAAAGGAAGCACACGCTCTCCAAGAGAACAATAGAATACAGAATCAACAAAGAATACATCACATCCATAAACTTGAAAACATACACATATATCAGCCCAAAATCTAAAAGAAAAAAAAGAAAAATCTTTATAAGAACCTCATGAGAGGGATAAACAGTCGCATTTCAATAATCAGCCTGAATGTGAATGGACCAAATGCACCACTGAAGAGACACAGAATAGCAAACTCGATAAGAAACCATGACCCAATTGTCTGCTGCATAGAGGAAATTAATCTCACCACGAGGTATGCACACAGACTCAAAGTTAAAGGATGGAAAATGACTTTCCAGAAAATGAATCACAAAAGAAGGCAGGAGTCACAATCTTAATATCAGAAAAAACAACCTTTAAGTTAACAAAAATTTTTAAAAAATACAAAAGGACACTACATAAGGATAAAAAATTTCAACTCATCAACAATAAATATCCATCCTAAATTTATATGCACCCAACAAGGGAGCACCAGCATTTATAAAGCAACTACTAGGCAAAGTAAAAAAGGATATTGACTCTATGCTATTATAGTAGTGGACTTGAATACCCTAATAACAGCCATAGATAGATCATCTAGGAAAAAAAAATCAACAAAGAGATCCAGAACCTAAACTTGACACTTGACCAAACTGACTTAATAGATACCTACAGAATATTCCACCCAAAAACCACAGAATATACATTCTACTCATCACCACATGGAATATACTCCAAGATCTATCACATCCGTGACCAAAAATCAAGCATAAAAAATTTCCTTAAGGTCGAAATCTTGCCATGCACCTTCTTGGACCACAGTGGGATAAAAATAAATATCAATATCACCAAAATTGCCACAAAGCCCACGAAGACATGGACACTAAACAGCATGATGCTAAAAAATTACTGGATCAAAATGAAAATCAAAACAGAAATTAAAATTTTTTAATTTTTGAAAATCTCTGTGATGCCATGAAAACAGTTCTAAGAGGGGAATTTATATCTCAATGGCACATATCAAGAAAATGGAAAGATCACAAGTTGACAGACTAACAAACCACCTAAGGTTGCTGGAAAGAGAATACCACAAAAACTCTAACTTTAGCAGAAGAATCCAGATTACCAAAATAAGAGCCCAAATACAGGATATAGAAGACAAAAATGTAAAACATAGAAACATCATAGAAAACATAAACAAAACAAGAAACTGGTTCATTGAAGGAATTAAGACTGATGGACCCCAAGTCAGAATGAACAAGAAAAAGAGAGAAAACATCCAGATAAACACAACCAGAAATACAAAAGATCAAATCACAACTGACCGTGAAGAAATACAAAAGATTATCAGAGATTACTATGCATACCTGTATGAAAACAAGATTGATAATCTAAATGAAATGGAGGACTTTCTGACATCACACAACCTCCTCAGGTTGAAACAGGAAGACACTGAGACACTAAATAGATGAATAACAACCCAGGAAATTGACGCTATCATGAGAAAACTACCTACAAAAAAAAAAAAGCCCTGGTTAGGACTCCTTTCCAGCAGAATTCTACAAAACATACAAGAAGGAGCTGATACCAATCCTATTGAAAGTATTCCAGGCAATTGAGAAAGACGGAATTCTCCCAAATCATTTTATGAGCTAATATCACACTGATACCCAAACTGAGTAAAGATCCAACAAAAAGAGAACTGCAGGCCAATATCCCTTATGAACATAGACACAAAAATCCTCATGAAGATTCTAGAAAATCGGATCAAAAGCACATCTCAAAAATCATCTACCATGACCAAGGAGGCTTTATCCCCAGGATGCAGGGCTGGTTCAACATCTGCAAAACCATAAATGTAATTAAATAACTTAACAGATGTTAAAAACAAGAAACATACGACTATATCATCAGATACAGAAAAAGCTTTTGATAAAATCCTCCTTGATAAGAACCCTTGAACACCAAGGCACAGAAGGAACATACCTCAAATTAGAAAGTGCCATCTATGATAAACCCACAGCAGAATTTTGCTCAATGGACAGAAACTGAAAACATTTCCTCTGAAAATTGAAACAAAACCAGACCGCCCACTCTCATCCATCTTGTTCACCATTGTTTTGGAAGTCCTCGCTAGAGCAATTAGACAAAAGAAGGAAATCAGAGTATCCAAAGAGGAAAAGAGGAAATTAAGTTATTCCTGTTTGCTGATGATATGATCCTATACCTCGAAAATCCAAGAGAATCTGTCAAAAAGCTGCTTGCACCGATAAAGGACTTGGACAAAGTCTCATGGTACAAAATAAATCTGCAAAAGACACTTGCATTCTAGACATCAAAAACAAGCAGGCAGAGAACCAAATAAAAGGCACGATCCCATTCACAAAAGCCACCCCAAAAAATGAAATACCTGTGTATGGTGATAGGTAGGGATCCTGTTGTAAT
This sequence comes from Carlito syrichta, assembly GCF_000164805.1. Lineage (NCBI taxonomy): Eukaryota > Metazoa > Chordata > Mammalia > Primates > Tarsiidae > Carlito > Carlito syrichta. The sequence continues at coordinate 126,413 of NW_007245233.1, read as the reverse complement.
CTTCTGCAGATGATAAGACAGTGTACCCAGCACCACTTACTGAATATGTTCTCCTCTTCAATACAGGCTGTTTTGATTACTATAGCCTTATAGTAAAGTTTGAAGACTGGAAGTGTGATACTTCCTGCTTTGTCTCTTTGGCTAAGGATTGTTTTGACTATTTGTGATTGTTTATGTTTCCATATGAGTTTCTGTATTATCATTTCCAGGTCTGAGAAGAACGATGCTGGTAATTTAATGGGTATTGCATTGAGTCTGTAGATCGCTTTTGGTAGGATGGACATTTTAACAATGTTGACTCTTCCTATCCATGAGCATGGAATATTTTTCTATTTGTTTGTGTGTTCTTCGATTTCTTTGAGCAGTGTAACTCAAAATGGATCAAAGACCTAAATGGAAAGCCTCAAACTATAAGAATCTTAGAAAACGCAAGGACACTCTTATGTAAATTGGAACTGGCAACCAATTCCTGATCAGAACCCTAAGTGCCCACACCTTAAGAAATAAGATAGGCAAGTGGGACCTCATCAAACTGACGAGTGTCTCCAAAGCAAAAGAAACCATCAAAAGAGCAAGGAGACAGCCTACAGAATGGGAAAAATATTTGTCAACTATATATCTGACAAAGGCCTAACATCTAAGACCTACGAGGAACTCAAACGTGCCGAAAAGAAAAAAACAAACAGCCCCATTAAAAAGTGGGCAACTGGCCGGGCGTGGTGGCTCAGCCTGTACTCCCAGCACTTTGGGAGGCCGAGGTGAGTGGATTGCCTGAGCTCGCAGGTTTGAGACTCACCCGGGCAACTTGGCGAGACCTCATCTCTCCAATAAATAAATAAATAAATAAATAAATAAATCAGCTGGGCATGATAACACGCGCCTGTAGTTCCAGCTACTCAGAAGGCTGAGGCGGAAGGATCGCCAGAGCCCAGCAGGTTGAGGCTGCGGTGGCCGGGAGCGGCCACTGCACTCCCGTCTGAGTGACAGAGTGAGACTCCAACTCAAAAAAATAAAAAAATAAAAAATAAAAAGTGGGCAATAGACATTTCCCAAAGAAGACACATGGGCAGCCAACAGACACATGAAAAAGTGCTCAGCCTCCCTCATCATCAGAGAAATGCAAATCAAAACCAAATTGCGATGCCACCAACCCCAGAAAGAATGGGCATCATTAATAAAAGCAAACAACAATAGGTGCTGGCGAGGATGCAGAGAAAAAGGAATGCTTCTACACTGCTGGTGGGAATGGAAACTAGTGCACCCTCTGTGGAAGACAGTGTGGTGATTCCTGAAAGAACTAGAAATCCTTCCATATGACCCAGTAATCCCCCTATCGGGAATATATACAGAGGAATTCAGATCATTCTACAAAAAAGATACCTGCACACGCATGTCTGTTGCAGCTCTATTCACAATAGCCAAAACATGGAACCAACCATCCTGCCCATCAAAGTTGGACTGTATACAAAAAATGTGATACATATACTCAATGGAATATTATGCAGCCATAAAGAAGGACAAATATATGAACTTCGCAGCAACTCGAAAGGATTTAGAGTCTATCATACTCAGTAATCTAGCACAGAAACAAAGAATACAATATCACATGTTCTCACTCATAAGCGAACCTTGAACAATTATCATAATACTATAAGAAAGGGATTGACTTCTGAGGGAAACTGCCCCAGGAGAGGGAGGGGCACACCTTATCAACAAGGATACCTGCAAAATGAACATTTATATGCCTAACCTTGAATTGTATCCCACGTCTTTAAAATAAAATTAATTAATTAATTAAATTTGAAAAAATAAAATTAAAGTGAACATGATAAATTTATTTAAATTTATAATAAATGTCTAAGTAAATATATTTAACAAATCAAACTTTTATTCAAATTATGACCTTTTAATCAAAAGATACCATTTATTCACATGAAAGATTAAGCTGGAGAATAGGAAACCTTGTTTGCTCTATATATACAAGACCAATGTCTTGGACTACTTCCTATGGCCATTAATATCTACCAGTCCATCCGTGAGGTTGATGGACACCTCTCCTGCCATGAGTTCTTTGACATTTTGCTGGGGAGATATTGCAGTACACCTGAGGATCTGATGAGAACACATGTGGAGCCTTTAGCTGAAGGATCCTTTCTCTTAAGGGATTTCAACTTTCATGGAAATTAATGCATGCATGCATTCCTCTAACATCATTTGGTGATGCACATCACAATAGAGAGATCAAAAGACTCATGAGGGGAGAAGTGGGTCTGTGTCTCCAGTGTCCTGCTCCTGGTCTATTATGCATCATTGACTAAGTGCATGAAGTATTCTATACTAGGTATCTTTTTTTTTGAGTTGGAGTTTCATTCTTGTTGCCCGGGTTGGAGTGCAGTGGCACGCTCACGGCCGCCTTAGCCTCGACCTGCTGGGCTTAGGCGATCCTTCCACCTCAGCCTCCAAGTAGGTGGAACTATAGACGCACGACACCATGCCCGGCCAGTTTTTGTGATTTATTGTAGAGACGAGGTCTCACCCAGTTGCCCAGGCTAGTTTCGAACTCCTGGGCTCAGGCAATCCTCTTGCCTCAGACTCCCAAAATGCTGGGATGACAGGTTAAGCCATGGCGCCCAGCCTACACTAGGTTTCGTAATGCAGGATCCATGAAAATACGGATCCCAAAGTTTATTTTAGAAGACTTGTTAATTAGCAGAAATGATACACCAGTTTTGTGTGTCTGTCAGTTTCTGGTAAGAGACATTTAGCTTGCATTTGGTTACCAAAAAAATCCCTGACTTTAAAAAAAAAGTTTTTAAAAAACTGAGCAGTCTAGTAAGTTTTAGATGCAAAACTTTTATCAAGAGAGTGATAAAATATTATCAGAGTGGAAAGCGGTGAAGGAGGTTTGGATAATTTGATGAATAGAATGGCAAAGTGGCTCTGGGAAATTTACCTGCACCCTGAGTCACTTTGAAGTCAAATAATAGCTGCCGTCACTGTATAAATTTTTAAGCAACTGGAATTTATTGTGAGCTTGACCCCAAGAGGGTGATTTACATATGTTGGTCCTTCAGGCCTCGCTGTGTGGATGCCAGAGGTAATGGCCTGGACAGCTTTCCGGGGTTGCAACTCACCCTCTGTCTTCCTTCCACCTTGCTCTTCTTCCCTAGGTCAGGACAGGGATGTGGGGAATAGTGGGGAGGAGACCAATCTCTGGAGCCGTCAGGATGGTTTTAGCTGCAAATTGAGCAGGGGTTCTCATGGATGAGGGGTGGCAGAACGTTATTAAATATTAAATGCACGCCTCACACTGAGCTTGGTGCCAAGTATACAGATGGAGCAACTTTTATGAGGAGCTTGCTATCTCATGTCAGGCATGTGGATGGCACAGAAATAATCAGTATAAGAATACTCCATTCAAGGAAGTAACTCGTTACCTAGGAGCTCACGCCTAGATGTGGATCCACACGGTACATGAAAGCTGCCATGTCTTCAGAAACTGCGACGGTTCACTTCACTCCGTGCAGGTGCTTCACACATACTATCTAAATTAATCTTCCCAGCAGATCTGTGAGATGATAATTGCCTCCACAATTCCACAGACAGTGACACAGGTGCTTGGGAACTAAGAAACCTGCCTGAGAATGCAATACATGTTGTAAAAGAAGATACTCTCCACCAAGAACTTGACTCAGCAGTTCAGCAGCTCACATGCTATTGAGTTTTACTGAGGAGTGAAATCAGAATCCTTAGAATGAGATCCACACAGCCTAGGTCCTTAGAAGGACACTGTTGACTAAGGACTGTGTTGAAGATGGTGAGAGCAGCAGAAGAAACAAAGAAAGGAACTCGGTCAGGTATTCTCGAGCCTGCTTAGCGGACATGTCAAGTGCTTTGGGTCAGACCTTGCCAGAAGCAGGACATGGTAACATAGATATCAAATCTGAAACTGTGAATGACACTGACCACTGGGAACAGATAACTGCACTGATTGTTAGGAGCTATGCTCATTGTCAGCAGCCACCCACATTGGGAAGACTCCACGGATTCTCAGATTTCTTGTGGCAGTAGGAGAATTTAGGGAATGTCAATCCAACTTCCGTACTTTCAGACATCTTAATGTCACTCCCAGTGTGTGCTTATGAAACAGTTTTCAGCTGCTAATGGTGTCATGGGAATCAACATTGTTTGAAATAAAATAAAAACTGCAATTTTCAGTGGAGCTGTAAAAAATAGATTAATAGAACATGGAAGAGGTAAGGGACTCATATTGTGAAGATCCAGCTCCCTTTAAGCAAACATCAGAAGCAAGGCAAAAAGGACAACTGTCTCAGGCAGGACGAGGTGCCTAATACAGGACGAAGTGAGCATTTAGTAAACAAACAGGAAGTAAAGTGTTAGATGCAGTCAACAGTGAGAAGTTAGCATCCGACTGGTAGATCTCCACACAAACTAAATGAGAGTACGATGTGTTTAAAGTGGTCAGTCACAGAGCATTTATGGTTAAGTAAATATGTAACCTCGACACTCAAGCACTCTGCCTGGCCTTTGTAGTCCAGGAGCTGATTTTTTTCTTTTTAATCCGGTGGTCCTGAATTTTTTCTCCGGCACTTTTATTTTTATGAAAGTCAAAGCAAATTGACTAAAGAAAAAATGAAGTTACAAAAGAAAAACTTATTGTGCATTACAATCTGTACCAATTTAAATATATTACCAACATCTATGCATACCCAAATAATTTTGTCACCTTTACAGGTGATAGACCTATGAGGTCCAGGCTTGATAGAAATTTGTTCTCAGAAAAGGTCAACCTAAGAATCAAAAAGTTAAAAAGAAAACTGGAATTTCAGTCTTTAAGTTTCATCTTTTGAACAACTAAATGTTGAATGAGTTCAATTTATCTCATCCATTCACACACACTTTCCATATCCTCTTTTTATCCAATTATCTTGTATTTCTCATGGATCCAGGGTCGATCATTAGCCAAAATAACAGCATCCAAAATACATTTCTTTGGCTCTTCCTCCCCCTCTTCTCTCCAAGCCCCTCCGGTATGGAAGGCCTTGGTCTCCAGGGCTGCGTTCTCTCCTTTCCTTCCTTGGGACAATCTCTTCTGGTTTCTTTCTGCTCATTCTCTAGGACTGAGGCAAAATCCCAAGAGTATCACTGGCCATAGCGAGACTCTCCTGCAGGTGCCATGATAAGACATTTACGGTTAAGTAAATACATGACTGCCAAACACAACCACTTTACCTGGCCTTTGTAGTACAGGAGCCGATTTTTTTCTTTTTAATCAAAAAACAGGAGAGGAAACAACGGCACGTGAGCCAAGAGCAATTTGAATGTTGGAGGAGAGAGGAAGAGAACCTAGGACGATTACATGTTAAAAGCACTGTGTAAAGGACATTAGCAAAGAAGCTGGGGATATTCGAGTAAGGTCTGCATTTTGGTGAACGGTATTGCACTGGTGTTAATTTCTTAGTTTTGCCACGTGATCATGTAAGATGTTAACATTAAAGAAAGCTTGAACTCTGTTACCATTCTCACAGCTCTTCTGTAAATCAAAAATTAACATCAAGCTATCGGAGGGAAAGATCTTTAGTGTTTTGGATTCCACATTTTTTCCTCTAAACGATTATAAATATACATTTTCATGTAGTATCATCATTCATACCCATGTAGAATTTTTCGTGTTTTCTTCCCTTGAACTCTCCTTCTGCAGAATTATCAATTGAATTTCTCTCTATGCAAATTATAAGCATTTAAAATTGCAACAATCCATAAGCAAAATTAAATACAAAGCTCAGGAGTTTCCTTTGTAAAGATAATTCATATATGTTTTTCATTTCCCTAATGTCTTCAGATAGAAAAACAACTTAAATTTAATTCATAGAATGATCACTAGGTTTTCAGAACAGAAAAGGATTCTTCTTAAAATTTGCCTCAGAAGAAAAGTTGAATTCACCACTAGATAATTCGTAACTTTTTGATAATAGTATGTGGAACCACATTTTCATATTTTCCTTTCTATAGCTTTGCCTCTTCCTTCTATAACTCATCACTCTCATTAGTTAGACATGGAGAACAATAAACAACTTCTTTATATAGTAAGAGAGGGAAACTAGAGCACAATATGTTTTCAATGACTGTCCAAGAGTTCATTTAGATCTATTACAAAGTTACCATGAAAGAAATATGATAATCACAGGGACTCAAGACAGTTTGTCAACCGATCCATGCCATTCAGAGATAGGAAATTTTGCCTTTAGATTTTCCTACATGGTTCATAAGTCTTGGATTGTATACAGAGAAACACCACCAAGGAGCCAGGAGAGCTGCTTTGTCTTAACCAGCTGCTTCTTGGGTTTTGTGGTAACTTAAGTCTTCAGAAACACCCATTTCCCTGATCCATGGGTCCACTAGAAAGGACTTCAGCTAGTTAAGCTTTCTTGGTCTTTTTCCATTCCTTATTGACTTCTCCCTATAGAAAGAAGTGTGCCATGTTTAATTAGTGAGTTTGGAAAAAGAAGTAGGTATGTGAATTTTTTGTGGACTTTGCGTAGCTGCCTGTCTGCAGTGAAACTGTTGTCATTTATATCTATGACTCGGTAAGTTAGTGTAGTTCTGGTGTGAAATATTAGAAGCCTATGGGGAACACACACAAAACCACATATTTTTAATCCAGGTTCTATTAGTAATAAAGCTGATATTTCAATTCTTGTTTCATCTGATACCTATGTCCATTTTTTCAATTAGTTCTGAATTTAAGAAATGGGGTGTTCTATATAGACCTCTCCACCACATCTCAATTATAACTAATATTTTTATTAATAAGCACATGTTTCTCACATATATGTATATATTTTTAAAATTCTTGACAGTTCCATGTGTTCACTATGTAATTTTTAAATACACTTTTAGTTTAGCATAGTTTTAGATTTACAGAAAAATTCCAAGGCTAGTACAGAGAGTTTCTATATGCCCTATGCTCGGTGTCCTAAATTTTCACCTTTTACATCACTATGGTGCATTTGTCACAGACGATGAGCCAAGATTTAGACAACATCATTCACAAAAGTCAGTAACATTCAAATTTTTGTAGTTTTACCTAATGATCTTTTCCTGTCCCAGGATCCCACATTCCATTTAGTCATCTTGTCTCCTTAACTCCTCTTTACCGTGACAGTTTCTCAGGCTCTCCTTGTTTCTAATGACCTTGACAATTTTTAAAAGACTATTGCTAGGTGTTTTTAAACTATCCTTCAATTTGTAAATGTATGGTACTTTTCACATGATTAGACTCGAGCTATATGTCTTTGGGAGGGAGATCATAAAGGCCAAGTGTCATTTTCATCACATGATGTCAACGTGGCTTGTCACTAGGAATGCTAAGTTAATCACAGGGCAAAGGTAGCTTTTCTGAAGTTTGCCCACTGAAAATTTACTTTTCTGTTACCTCCACTTTTATACTATGGAATAGTCACTCTTAAATTATTTGTAATTCTGTATGAAAGTTTTATATATTCTACCCCATCTGTATATGTAGTCATTTATTTATAGTAACTGACTTTTATGCATTTATAGTAACAGACTTATGGATATTTATTTTTTTACTTGACTTATAGTCCAATACTGCTTTTTTTTCTTGCTCATATTGTTCCGAGATTGGGTCATTAAGAACTTCTTCAGTTGGCTTCAGTGTTCCTTTGAAATATCTCACCATTGTGTGTGTGTGTGTGTGTGTGTGTGTGTGTGTGTGTGTGTGTGTGTGTGCGCGCGCGCGCGCACTTGTATGTTTGTTTCTTTACTTTCTGGCACTACAAAATGCTCCAGGTTCATTTTGTGTATTCCTTACTCCTTGTTAAATTCAGCCATTTTTCCAAGGCTCTCTGGTTCTTTTCATCAAAGTGATAACTAAAACCAAAATCTGGATGCTAGGTGTGCTCATTGTTACTGAAGTGTCGTTGCTTCTAGACCGTCTTAGAACATGGAAATAAATGTATATAAAATAGATCATGTCCATATGCAAGTCTATAATTCTTTCAATGTGGTTTGTGTATGTATGCTAAGCTAAACATAAATTCATACTCATGCCTCCAACTTTAGCTCAGTAGCATGTGGTTGATTCTAGCCTCTCCCTACGTTTGTGTAATTTCCCTCTCCAACAGTGAGAAATCTGGCTTTTATCATCTGTTTACTTGCTTGGTTAATTTCAGTATACTCGGATAATGGTTTCAAAATTGTGAGCACATACCTCTATGGGAAACAACTTTATCACCTAGAGTACAGTGCTTGTGTAAAGATCCTTTTATTTTTACTCTTACAGTCTCCACTCAATTCCAAAATTATCTAGAATAGCCCCCTTTTCCCCTATCTGCTTCAGTGAGAGTATGACATAGCTTTATAATTCAATTATATTATTTTATCAATATTCCAATCTGGATATTTTTCAAAAATTCATGCTTTAAAGTTTACTCTTTTTGCTGTAAATTTCTGAGGTTTAACAAATGTAGAACGTCATATGCCCACCACCACAGTGTCATACAGAATAACTTTACTGCCTTAAAAATATCCTATATGGTTCGTTTATTTACTTTACCTCCCTTGTCAAACCCCTGGTAACCACTAATCTGTTTTCCATTTCTACCATTCCTCCTTTTAAAAAATGTCACATAGTGAGACACCTACACTATGCAAATTTTCAAGATAGTGTCTTTCATTTAGTAAAATTCATTTATGGCTCATCTATATCTTTACAAGCCTTATGGGTCACCCATTTTACATTGTTGAACACTATTCCAGTGTGTGGATGTACTGCAGGTTGTTACTCATTCTCCTATTAAAAGTTTGTTTGTGTTGTTTTAACAAAACACCAGAGATTGGGTAATTTAAAAAACAGAAATTTAAGCATTCCCCCTAAGAACTGGAACAAGACAAGAAAGACCATTTTTATTCTTCCTATTTAACATAGTACTGGAAGTTCTAGCCAAAATAATCAAGCAGGAAAAAGAAAATAGGGGTATTTAAATAGGAAAAGAGAAAGTTAAATTATTCTTCACTAAGATGAGATGATTCTATACCTGGAAAACTCTAAGGAGTCTGTCAAAAATCTCCTCACACTGCTAAACAACTGTGGTAAAGTCTCAGGACACAAAATCAATGTACAAAAAACAGTTGCATTTCTATACACCAGCAATAAGTAGGATGAGAACCAAATAAAAATCACAATCCCTTTTATAATAGCTACACACACACACACACACACACACACACACACACACACACACACACACACACCACAAATACCCCAGCATTCATCTGACCAAAGAGATGAAAGTCCTTTACAATGAGAACTATAAAAGACTGCTCAAATGCTCAAAGAAATAAAAGATGACATAAACAACTGGAAAAACATCTCACTGTCATGGATCGGAAAAATAAATATTGTCAATATGTTCATTCTACTCAAGGCAATCTACAGATTCAATGTACTCCTTATCAAATTGCCAGTATCATTTTTCACAGACCTAGAATCGGCAATAAAGAAGATTATGTGGAAGCAAAAAAGAACCCAAATAGCTAAAGCAATCCCCAGCAAAAAGAACAAAACTGGAGGCATCATACTTCCAGACTTCAAACTTTACTACAAGGTTACAGTTATCAAAATAGCATGATACTAGTACAAAAATTGACACAAAGATCAAGAGAACAGAACAGAGAATCCAGAAATAAAACCACAGACCTTCAATCAACTCATCTTTGACAAAATCAACAAAAACAAACACTGTGGAAGGGAAACCATATTTAGCAAATGATCCTAGAAACACTGGCTAACCATGAGCAGAAGAATTGAACTGGAGCTCTTCCTGTCACCACATACAAAAATTTGCTGAAAATGGATCAAGAACGTAAATGCAAAATCTCAAACCATAAGACTCTTAGAAGAAAACTTAGGGTTCACCCTCCTGGACATTGGATTAGGCAATGGATTAATGGCCAAGTCCTGAAAAGCAAATGCAGCAAAAGCTAAAATTGACAGATGAGATCTTATCATGCTAAAAAAGTTTTTGTCACAGCAAAAGAAACCATTAAGAGAGTAAAGAGACAACACACAGAATGGGAAATAATGTTTACAAACTGTGCATCTGACAAAGGCCTAACGTCCAGGAGCTATGAGGAACTCAAATGAATTGACAGGAAAACACACACACACACACACACACACACACACACACACACACACACACACACACACCCCTAAAAGTAGACAAAGAGACACTTCCCAAAGGAAGATATTCAAGTAGTCAACAAACATATAAAAAATGCTGTCTCACTAAACATCAGAGAAATGCAAACCAAAATGACAGTGAGATATCACCTCATACTGGTCAGGATGGTTATTATTTAAAAAGTGAAAAAACAACAAGTGTTGGTGTGGCTGCAGAGAAAGTGGAATGCTTCTATACTGTTGATAAGAATGTAAATTGGTTCAACCTTTGTGGAAAGCAGTCTGGCTTTTTCTCAAATAACTAAAAATTGAGCTGCCATACAACCCAGCAATCCCTCTTCTGGGAATATACCCAGAGGAACATAAACTACTCTACTAAACTGCCCGTGTATATTCATTTCAGCACTATTCACAATAGCATAAACATAGAACCAACCCAAGTGTCATCAAAAGTGGACTGGATAAAGAAAGGGTGGTGCATATACATGATGGAATATTACACGGCCATAGAAAAGAACTCAATCACATCCTTTGCAGCAACATGGATGCAGCTGGAGACCATTATTCTAAGTGAACTATCACAGAAACAAAAAACTGAGTACCACATGATCTCACTCCTAAGTGGACCCCAAGTATTAAGAATGCAAGCCTAAATATGCAAAAAACAAATGCTGGGCACTGCTAAAGGACGGAGGGGGAATGATAAGAGGCACACAAGCATCCATTGAGTGGCACATCCACTACCGGAGAAGAGAGGGTTCACTGGAAGCCCAACCCTCACCTGCACATAATTTATTGTATAGCAAATCCCCACGTGTGCCCACAACCCTAAATTAACAAACAAACAAGCAAAAAACCACATTTATTTCTCACAGTTCTGGAGGTGGGGAAGTCCAAAATCAAAGTATCAAAACACTCCGTTGTTTGGTGAGGGTTACTGCTAGCTTCCCACATGAAATTTAGTTGCTGCATCCTCTGGAGGGAAGGAACATAGTGTCCTCACAGGGAAGATGGCAGGAAAGCAAAAGAGCCAAATGCTGCATGAAGTCTCTTTCATACTGGCCTTCATACTGCTCATGAGTGAGGTGCCCTCATGGCTTAATTATCCCTTAAAGGTTTCACCACTTAATACTATCATATTGGCAGCTCTTGAATTTTGGAGGGGAAACACTCAAACAATAGCAAACATCTTGGTTGCTTTCAGTTTGGAGTAATTATGCATAAAGCTGATATGAACATTGAAAACATAATATTTTTATATCAGTTGGGTAAATACCTAGTAGTACAATTGCAGGATTATATGATAAAATAAAGTTTTGTTTCATAAGAAACTTCCAAATTGGCTTTCAAAGTGGCTATACCATTTTGCATTCCCACTAGCAATGAATGAGAATTTCTGTTGCTTTGGTTCCACAGCAGATTTCAGTTCAGGAATTTAGGTATTCTAAGAGCCGTATAGTGATATTTTATTTTTATTTTTATTTTATTCATTCGGCTTTTCTGAAGAACCTGACTGACACACGTGTCATATCTAAGTCTGTCTCTGACAGACTTGCTTTGCATCTACAAGCTGTGTTTTCTCTTGTCTTTGGTATGACGTAATTTTTTCTTGTTGTTATCGAAATCGAGATATATTGTATAAAGTAATAAGAACTGAGGTAAATAGGCTTTTTTAAAAAAAGTAGAAGTAAATTAGTTTTTAACATGAGGATTTATGTTGGGCGGGTAGGCTGGAAGGAGTTGGATTGTGTTTAATATTTTTTGAAACTACAGGTAACAGAGACTTCAACTACCTTGTGTCCTCATTTCTGTCTCCCCTTTTGGCTTTGAAGCTTCTAGTCCTCCTGCAGATCTTAGGGAGTCTGCTTCTTCCAGCTCCTCCAACTGTAAACCATGGTGACTATTCTGGAGGCTTGTGGGGCAGGGGTAGGCCAGGGGAGAGTAAGTAAAGTCTCGGAGTTCTGACTCTGGCTTTAAGAACGCTGTGTCTTGAGAGTGGCCTTCTCCTGTGTTTCCATCACTCCTTCAGGGCCATACATCGTCCCTCTTCTTGGGATATAACACTTTGGACCAATTTTTTGAAAACCATTTCCCCACTGACAGTTTTCCCCTCTTTGGTAAGACTCACTGGAGTGGGATGGGATTTCTTCCTTCATCTGAGATAAGGTTTCAGAATGCTCTGTGGTGAATTCTTCTGTGCTTTTGCTAGAGAGAAAAAGTCTAGAAGAGTTTTCCAGTGGCTCCCTTCCCCTTGCTTCCTGTTTTGAGGGTCCCAAGGGGATCTTGCTCAGACCTCAATCATAAGAACCTGTGGGAGTCCCTCAAGGGGAAATTCATGAAAATGCAGGTCTCCCCATATCTGAATCCCAAGAGTTTCTTGTTTTGACAATAGTCCACACCCCGCATCCAACAACTTGTCAAAGTTGATATTTAAGTGTTACTGGTTTATGAATCTCAATGACTTCTGCTTCAGCTAAGAAAATCATGGGTATCTCTCGGAATGCACCTGTCACTCTATATTTCAAGGTAGCAGTTAGCCCTGTTACTTTGTCTCTTGGTTTTCAATTTGCCCAGTTTATCCTGGTTGTAAGAACAAGAGTAGACAACTTCCAAGGTCTTCACATTTTGGAAATGAAACTGAAGTGTCCTTATCTATTAATTTTATTATTCCTTGAAGTTGTCCATTTTGACATGGCTAATAAGCGGTAAATGATGGATCAGCCTAGATCTTCTAATGCCACAATTATGCAGCCTCCACCTCCTGGCCTTGATTTTAGATGGCATTTGAGGTCTCTGGGCTTCTATCTCACCTGAATTCCTCCTTGCTGTGACATTATACAGCTTACTGAGCATTCTCCATGTGCAAATCATGCCCCATGTGACTTATGAGGATTCTAAAGAAATATAAATTGTTCTCAATAGTCATAATTTAATTTGGAAACAAAGCATACATGAGACAATTAAAAACAAATGCAGAGGCACACACAAGTCTAAAGCCATTTTTTATTTCATATCTTGTTCACAGACACTATGAGACCTGGCAACATATTGTTGGTAGTCTACAAGGTTGTGATATTTTTTAATTAAGTAATTTATTTTGCAATTTATTTTAAGTAAATATTTTAAATAAATTAATTCATTTTTAATTAAGTAGATTATTTTTTAAAATATTATCATTTTAAAAATGCATTGCCCTAAAATTTTACTCTCAGTGTTTCTGTCTGTTTTATTTTTACAGCAGTGTTGGCATCAAATAAACATATAGAAAGATAATGTTTAATTTTTAGCATGTTGAAAAGAATGTTTGTCTGCCCTGGAGTTGTCCTTTTGTAATGTCAAAATGACACAATCATCCTTCATTTGCCATTGAACTCATGAACTTACTTTACCAGATCTACAGGTAACAGAGATAATGAAGATAATTCACAACTGAAGGATACTTTTATACAGTAAGACCTAATTTCTTAAATTATTTAATACATCAAAATGTTGGTTTGACTCCACAGAAATCACGTAATGTGTCAGAAAAAATGTTTTCCTTTGCTAGCTGAGAGGTAATGAGAAAAGGACAGAAGGGCTTAACATGTACATAATGCGACCTTTCAAAGTGGAAGCCAAATGCCTAACGGTGCATTGTATAAATGAAATTGTACGGTCATTTGAACAGAAAAATGTGAGAGAATTGCGTCCTCCCACAGTTTATCATGGTATAGATATCTTAAACTAATGAAACTTGCACTGCACTAATCATAGTATTATATTCACAATGTGGGCCAACATATTGTTCTGTTTGTATTTACTTACAATCAGAAGAGCAATAATATAAGGGCAAATATGCAATAAATAGTTTTTCATTATATGTCTTCCTTTTATAGCATTCTATTTAAGAGTGCTAGTAGCATAGTATTTTCCAGGTTCCCTGAGATGTTTTTCCGTGTTTCTGTGCATCTATTCCTGTGGCTTCTGTGTACTTTTTCATTAAGGGCTGACATTGCAACTCTCTTAGTGGATCTGCTCTTGGAGTGCTAGAACCATAAATACCTTGGAGTTTGTATGCACCACGTATGCTTAGGCAATGTCAGGTGACTCCATAAGCGTGATCTAACTTTGGACAAACTCTGAGGTGTACCTTACACTTCAGAATTCCCTGTAGAATCAGGCTAAGACCAGAATTCCTAATAAAATCCAAACTTTGCTTGAATTCTTTCCTTTCTCCACCTCTTCCCCATTTTCTTCTCAGATTCTCCTAATAACTCTTCTTAATAAATCATTTTCATGAAAATCTTACTCTCAAGGTACATTCCTAGAGATTAAGAAAAGATGCATGATTAGTAAGATTGGGCTTTCAACGTTTAAAATTTTTGCAAGCACTTTTAGCAAGCTCTTTGTTTAAAAAAAAAGAAAAAGAAAAATGACAAGAGTCACAATTCAAAGAAATCATTTTTACAGTCAAAAATAAAATTAAGCCGGACTCAGTGGCTCAGACTGTAATCCCACGCCTTTGGGAGGCTGAGGTGAGCGGATTGCCTGAGCCCGCGGGTTTGAGACCCGCCTGGGCAGCAAGACCTCATCTCTACAATAAATCCAAAAATCAGCTGGGCGTGGTAGCGCACGCCTGTAATTCTGGCTACTCGGAAGGCTGAGGTGGAAGGATGGCCGGAGCCCAGCAGGCAAGGCTGCGGTGGCCGGGAGCGGCCACTGCGCTCCAGTCTGGGTGACAGAGTGAGACTCCAACTCAAAAATAAATAAATAAACACATTAAATTAAATAAACTCATCAAGTATTAAAGTGAAGAAAATTATTTTTCTACGTAAAGCCAGCATTGCCAACTTTCATCTTATCAAAAGAACCTTACATTAAATCAAGGTTGTTAATTTTAGTTGCATTAATTTATTTTTAGATTTCTTCTTTTCTTTTTAAATTTGTTTTTGTTTTATACATTGATGAATGCTATAAATTCAAAAAGTGCATTTGCAGCTTTGTTTATACATATTCAAGCTACATTAAATAGAAAACATTTTAAATAAACAATGATAGGTGCACTAAGATAGCTTTTACTTTGAAACAGGGGTCTTCAATTTTTTCCTGTAAAGGTCTAGGTAGTATATATTGACTTTGTAGCCCATATGGTTTTTGTTAAAAATCACTCAACTTCATTGTTGTAGCATGAAAGAAATTATAGATAATACATAAATAAATAACCATGACTATTCCAATAAAACTTTATTAAAGCAGACAACAAGCATCATTTGGTGTACAGGTTATAGATGATCAATTATTGCTTTAAAAGTAAGTTTAAAAGTAAACTTCTTATTGGGAACAAAAAACAACAGTAAAGATACATCAGAAAATTGTCAGCTTCAAGTTGATGCCTGCCTCTCAGAAACATTAAAAAAAACAAATAACAGCAACAAATCAGTAGAAACTATTGAAATAAATGTTGTCAGAACAACGTCAAAATTTTTTAACAACCAAGAGAAAACAGAATCAAGAAAAAAGAAACATAAAAATTATGAAAATGCTTTGTACCATTTTTTTCCTTACCCCATTCCCTATTTGAATCAGTAGCAGTCATAAGGACTGTAGAATCTGTGAGGACAACTAACCACTCATGGTTTCCTAAGGCAAGATATTATAGTTGAAGCATGCAACAGACTACCTAGGGCTTCAGAGAAAGAGCTGGGGAAAGCTTCTTTGGTAAATCAGGAATTCAAAAACGCTCATGTATGGAGCAGAATTTAGAAAGTGACACACATACCCAAAGCAAACTGTATTCTCTAGTAAGACCTAAGAAGATCCTAATTTTTCATCTCCAACTGATCTCTCAGCTCAGGGCAAGAGTAGCTAACTGCTGCATGGGTGGTTGACATACAGCCAATATGCAAAGATAGCAAGAGGTGTTTTTGTTTTCAAACTCCTGACGTTCAAGGGAATTACTGTCAAAATGTTGGCTGAACACAATATATATAATACAACATAATTTTGACTGACAACTGCAGACATCAGTGACCAAAACCAATAAATACGGTCCTTCAAATTACTTCGTTATAATATTCAAATGTTTAGATTTCAACAAAAAAAGCATAAGGCATACAAAGAAACTAAAAGCATAGTTCCATTGGAAAAACAAAATAAATTGATAAGAACTATCCCTGAGGAAACTCAAACATTGGACTTACTAGACAAAGACTTTAAGAGAACCATCTTAATATGGTTAAAGAACTAAGGAAAACATTAGACAAAGACCAACAGGAAATAAGGGAAACAATGTATGACCAAGATGAGAATGTCAATAAAGAGACAAAAAACATAAAATAAAGTAAAAATAAAGCTGAAAAGAAACAAAGCTGAAAATATAGTAACAAATGGAAAATTTACTAGAAATAGTCAACAGCTTATTTGAACATGAAGAAGAAATTAGTGAATTTGAAGGTAGGACAATTGAAATTATCAAGTGAGAAAAACAAAGAAAAAAATGAAGAATAGTAAGCAGCGTCTAAGGGATCTGTGAGAATTCTTCAGACAGACTGATATATACCTTGGGGGAATTCAAGAAGAGAAGAGAAAGAGAAATGGATAGAAAGCATATCCAGAGCTCCCCAAATTTGATGAAATAATACACCTATATATCCATGAAGCTTAATGAATTCCGAGTAGGATAAATTCATAAAGATCCACACTAAGACACATAATCAAGCTATGAAAAATAGAACCCAAAGAGAAAATATTGAAAGCAACAGAGAGAAGTGATTCGTTTTGTATAGGCTGTCTTCAATAATATTATCAGCTGATTTATCTTCAGAAATGACGGAGACCGGCAGGAAAGGGAAACATATATTTAAAGAACTGAATGACATATTTAAAGGCAAGGGAATGACATATTTAAAGAGCTGGTATATTTCAATAATATATTTAAGATGATTTACTTAAAGAAAAGTTAGGCAAGAAACATTCAGATTGAAAAGGAAGAAGTAAAACTATCTATTCACAGGTAACATGATCTTAATATAGAAAATTATGAAAGAGTTCACAAAAACATGAATCTAAAATGAACTCAGCAAATTATAATATTCAAATGAGTATAAGGTCAACAGAGTATATGAGTATAAGATCAACACACAAAAATAAGTTGCATATCTGTACACCAGCAATTTGTTACATTTCCAATAGGATCTAAAAGAATAAAATATCTAGGAATAAATTTAACCAAAGAGGTGAAAGAGTTGTCCATGGAAAAATACAAATATTGCTGCAAGTAGTCAGGGAAAACTTAATACATGGAAAGTCATACTATGCTCATGAATTGAAAAGAGTTAAGATTGTTAAGATGTCAATACTACTAAAAAACAAGCAATAAACTCAAAGTTTCAAAAAGTGATTCATCCCACATAGTCCCCTCAAAAAAGAAAAACTTGAGGAAAAAAAAGTTTTAGGACTCAAATTTTTTGTTTTCATAACTTACTACCAAGCTACAGTAATAAACAATTGTGATAGTGACATAAAGATAAGTATATACACCAATGGGACAGAATAAAGAAACTAGAAATAAGTCTATATACTTATGACCAATTGATTTTTAACAAGTATGTCTTTTTTATTTTTAGCAGGTTTGAGTTTCTTGTAGATCCTAGATATTAGGCCTCTGTCAGACATAGAATTGGCAAATATTTTTTTCCCAGACTGTGGGCTGTCTCCCTGCTCTCTTGATGGTTTCTTTGGCTTTGCAGAAGCTTGTCCGTTTGATGAGGTCCCACTTGTCTGTCTTATTTCTTATGGCATGGGCACTTGGGGTTTTGATAAGGAATTGATTGCCAGTTCCAATGTCCATATGGGTGTCTCCTGCATTTTCTAAGGTTCTTATAGTTTGAGGTTTTATGTTTAGCTCTTTGATCCATTTAGAATTTATTTTTGTGTATGATGATACGTAAGGGTCTTGTTTTATTCTTTTGCATGTGGTCAGCCAGTTTTCCCAGCACCATTTACTGAATAGGTTCTCCTCTCTCAAGTGGTTGTTGGTGGAGGTTATGTCAGAGATGAGTTGGTTGAGAAACTGAGGTTTTGCTTCTGGAATCTCTATCCTGTTCCATTGGTCTATATGAATTGTATCCCACATATTTAAAATAAATTTTTTTTAAAAAGAAAGACAGAATAAAGTTAGACATGCATCTACCACATGTTCCAGTTTTTCATTTCCATGAGAAAAAAAGACAGGTGTTCACACAAAGACTTGTACATAAATGTTCATGGTAGCTTTATCGTTAATAGCACAAAACTGGAAACAACCCAATGGTTCATTAGCAGATGAACAGATAAACAATTTGTGGTGTATCCATACAATGGACTACTACTAGTAAAAAGGGGAAAAATAAATAATTGATAACCATAGCATAGATGAATCTAAAAAAAAATTTTGAGTAAAAGAAGCCAGACAAAAAGACTACATGCTGTATATTCTATTTTAATACAACCGTAGAAAATGAAAATCTATAATGATACAACACAAACTAGGAAGAAAAGGGAAATCACAAAGGTAATAAAGCAACTTTTGGGGGGTGATGGACGTGTTCACTGATTTCACGGATATATATGTATGTGCAAACTTGTATTGCACAATTAAAATATGTGCAGTTTTTTGTATGTCAATTGCACTGCAATAGCTCAAAAACAAATAGAAAGTAATGGAGGGTACCAAAACTCTAAAAAACAAACAAAAACAAATGTGTCAAGTTTAATGGGTAAAAATAGTGTCTTCAGCAATTGGTCCTGAAGATTTGATTTCCACATGCAAAAAAAAAAATGTTGTCGAACCCTTACCTCACTCCATATACAAAAGTTAAATCAAAATGTATCACAGACCTAAATAAAATAACGAAAACCAACAAAATAAAATGTGGGGAAAAATCTTCATGACCCTGAATTCAGTAATGGCTCTTTAGATATTATAACCAAAACACAAACAATAACAACAAAAATTAGATAAATTATACTTCATTAAAATTAGAAAGAAGCTTTGTGCCTCAAATTGCATTGCCAAGAAAACTAAAAGCAACCTAGAGAACAGAAGAAAATATTGCAAAACATGAATCGGATAAGAATTTAATAAAGAAAATATAAAAAGCTCCTACAATTCAACAACAAAAAGCCAAATAACCAAATTTTAAAATGGATGCAAACATTTTCCAAAGAAGACAAACAAGTGGAATATAAGCACATGAAAATATTCTCAATATCACTAGTCATTAGGAAAATGCTAATTGAAACCACAGTGAGGTACCACTTCATACCTACCTAGGACACTTATGCTTTTTTACTTTTATAAAAGGGAAATAAATGTTGGTGAGAAAACGGAGAAATTAGAACCTTCACACATGTTTGTGGGAATGTAAAATTGTGTGGTTGCTGCAGAAAACAGTTTAGTATTTAATCAAAAAATCAAATATCGAAGTACCATATAATTCTAGTCCTAGATATACCTAAAAGAATTGAAAACAGGGATGTGAACAGGTATCTATGCATTAATGTTCAGCAGCAGCATTATTCACGATAGACAAAAGGTAGAAACAACCCGTGTTCATTATCAGATAGATAAATGGATAAACAAAATGTGGTGTGTACATCCCATGGAATATTATTCAGTCATAAAA
Organism: Carlito syrichta; assembly: GCF_000164805.1. Lineage (NCBI taxonomy): Eukaryota > Metazoa > Chordata > Mammalia > Primates > Tarsiidae > Carlito > Carlito syrichta. Next base: position 106,541 of record NW_007245233.1, on the reverse strand, counting down.
GAACTGAAATTCTGATACATGCTACAGTATGGATGAGACTTCAAAACTGATCTAACTGAAATAAGCCAGTTACAAAAGAACAAATACCACATGATTCTATTTTATGAAATATTTAGAATAGGCAAATTCAGAGCCTACAGTTTACCAGGGGCTTGGTGAAGGGATGGATAAGGAATTGTTTAATGAATAAAAAACTTCTATTTGAGTAGATAGAAAGTTTTAGAAATAGGTAATAGTACTGGCGACATCGCACCAAATTGTGAACATGATTAATGCTATTAAATTGTATGCTTAAACATGGCTCAAATGACACATTTTATGTAATACAGAATTCGCTACAATAAAAATGTCATAATTTTTTGAAGTAAACATCACTCAAGATTGAAAACTTCATTTCATTTCATGCTGCACCTGGAGAATGATTTCAAAAACCATGTTCTTTATATTTTTTACCTGTACTCTAAGAACACACCACTGACATGCTTGGGGTTCAGTCTGGTAAATATTACTCTACTTCTAATGGTAAAATTGTATTTTTTTTCGTTTGTGAGAGAATCATATTCTGCAGACTCTGAAAGAATCCATACAATCTAGAATGTAGTTTTGCATTGGACCTTATCTAGCTCCACGCTGTACTTTAAGCTACAGGAAAAAATGGCAAAATACTTTTTTTCCTTGTTTTTTAGTTTTTATGAGGGGAAGTAACTTGGAGCATCATATTTACACAAAGATGATTTGTTCTCTGTGTGCTTCCTGGTAGCTTGACCAGTTCTTCCTACAGTTATCAAACCAGCCATATGATATCAAATGATCAAAATCCATTGCCTTCCTCGCTTTAGATAATTTGTTTTAGGGGTAGCCACCTGGTCCAATGGACATAATTATTCCAAATTTGAGTGAAGTGACTGTAAGTATTTGATCTGGGGGCTGGAACTAAAAGATTGAGTAGGTCTGAAATTGGTGGTTCTGTCTCAAGACACATGTAAGTGGGTAAGTGAGCAGATCTGCAGAGAAACGATGAGAGAAGTCCTGAGAGACAGAGAGAACCCCCTCCCTCCGACAACTCTCCAACACCCCGCAAAGTGCAGCTACAGCCTTCACTTTCTTGGATTCTACAAAATAAAATACGCTGAAAAAGAGCTGCCTTTTTACACTTAAACTTGTTCAAGCAAATTTCTGTTCCTTGCACCGTAAGAATCTGAATAGAGCATGTTGAAATAAACACAAATATATTGTGGTCTAAATTATAAATTACGTATGACTTTTACAACTTGAAAGACATTTTATGTTTATAGAGGGTAATTTTGTGCTTTCTGCCTCTATCACCTTACGGATAAATATTTCATCTCCTCGGTCATTCTGAGTATTTTGGTGAAATCACACAAGAAACATTGACTGTCTAACCATTCATAGAGTGCTAATGTCTTCGCTGTAAAATCTCCAGTAAACAGCCACACAGCTTCTGCACAAATTTCCCCAGTGACACTTGGTGAAAATGGCAATGCACATTCTCTTCTTCCAGGGAAGCAGTATCTTCCATCTCAATGGTGGCAAGCTCAGCTCAAGTGGAAAGTACAGATCCAGCTTTGTGTCTCTGGGGGTGGGGGCAGGGGTGGGAGGACTCACTTTTACACTACAGCACAACAGATGTCTGACAACTCGAAATAGATAAATAAACAGACTCCAAATAGATAAATAAACAGACTCCAGCTCTAACGTACCTTTTGAAAACTGCATAGGGCTTAGAAAGCATGGTGTCAGCACAATCATAAAAAATTCCCATCAGATGAATCGGGCTTGTCACCTCGTTCATATTGCTGTCAACTTGGAAGGATATTTAGCAAAGCTTAAAAAGTTGCATCCCACCAGAGTTAAGCAAGAAGATTTGTCACTGCTGCTCTGACAGAAGCAGCAACAGGAAGTGTAAATCATTATTAACAGTGGTGTGCATATGAGACAATAACTATATTACACGACTGCTGGATGACAGCCATAAAGGGACAAAGCTCAGAACAAGTAGCAAAATGCAATTAACCTGGAGCTCCCTTTTTCTATTGAAGAGGAAATTTAATCACGTATTTCTAAACAATAAGGATGCCATCACCCAACCCACACAATCGATGGCGATGACTTTTTTTTTCCACATTTTGTAGCTATGACATTCCAAAAGAGAGGACAGTCGTGGAATCATATGTGTGGATTACCAGATTTGTCGTGGAAATGCTCATGACAAAGTAAGACAAGAGCCCCAGGCAGATATCTTGGCTGAGAATGCCTTGGAGGGGCTATGCCATGATCCCTCCACCCCCCAGATGCCTGGGTGGGCCGGCAGCCCAGATGGTTTGGGTGGGTGGGTCAGCCCTCTTCAGGATGGCAACCTTCAGGCTGGTTATTAATTTCTCCTCAAAGCACGGCAGATTTCCTTGAGGCACCTGTTTCCCTTCTTGGAAGGCAGCAAATAAATGTTCTCATGTGGAAGCATTTCCCTGAGTCACGCCCTGCTCTTGGCTCTTTTCTTGTCATTACACTCAAGAAAGAAAAACTTCCAGGACTGGTTTCCAGGAGGGAAACCGAACATTGATTTTTCTTTCTTGGAGACATAACATGCTCATTTTCTTTCTCGTGAGTTAATTCTGATACGGGGCAATGCACATTCTCTTCTTCCAGGGAAGCAGCATCTTCCATCTCAATGGTGGCAAGCTCAGCTCAAGTGGAGGGAGCCCTTGGGGGGGGGCACTGGCACAAAGAGTGGTTCCTCCTTGTGACATTTAGAGTAATAGAAAAAGAGAGGTTCCCTGGACGCTTCCTCCACTGCACAGATGTCATCTGGCTTTTGCTCTTGGAACTGTCCTCTACCCCTCTACCTCACTCTGCAAGTTCTACTGGTTGAGAAGGTATGCCAACCTGGAAACTTTAGATTGTCTCGTGTTTGCATTCTTCGTTGGAAAGTAGACGTGACATTTTTGTTTCCTCCCATAAATTCTATAGACAAAAGTTACCTAAAGACAATCGACATGAAATTCTTTCTTCAGCCAGGAAGTGCATGCAAGGCGGTAGCGAGGATGGTGTGGGGGCACGGCAGGAATAGAAATGAGAAAGGGAAAAGTCCCACGGGAGTGAAGTCAAAGAATAGTATCACAGAACACCCCCATCCACTGGCCCAGTTCTGGTATTTTAGTCACAATCCTTCAACACAGAAATCATGGCACTGCTTCTCACAGATCAGGACGTTGGCAGTTCAATATTCAAGAAAGCAGCCTACAGAATTCTGGACAGGAAGGAAAGTCAGGAATACACTGCTCCCTTAAAAATTATAAAAGGTGCCTGGTCTATAAATTATAAATGTAGGGCTTATTTGTAGCCAGAAGGTCAACTCATTTTAAAATGTGAACCCTCGTGCCATTTTTGTACAATGTATGGGAAGAATTATTTTTATTTTCATAAGAAGAAATATAGAAAGATAGGGACTTTGGCTATGCCCCAGGTTAAAGCATGGGAAATCTGAACTCATCATTCAGCTGCTGGAAGCTATCTGAACATGCAGCCTCAGGCAGGTGAATGGTAGGGTGTTGCCTTCCATCCAGATGCTTTGCTGCTTTGTAGACCCAGACTCAATGACTTTCACGAGCCTTCTCAGTGTGCCTTCTCTTCAGAGAGAGCACTGAAATTATTTAGCAGCAATCATGTTAGTAGCTGCCATTTGTCAAGTGCTACTCTTCACCTGTTGTTTACCACATATTTCTTCAGAGGCACACACTACCAGGACAGAATAATCATTTCGATGTTCCTATAATATTGTTGTTTTAAATGCAGTACAAGTGTAGAGTTTGGAGACAGACATATTTTGTTGGAGTTTGGCTTCAGTACTTATGGCCATACCTGGGCTAGTAAGTAGACCATTATGATCTTCAATTTTCTCGTGAGTAGAATGAGTATAACAATTGTGTCAGCTCATTGAATTTTGGGGGTGATTAAATGAATAGGTGCATATAAAATTGTTTCGTGCATAATAAGCATTCATTAAATATTATTATTGTTTTAGCATGAGTATTAAAGCAGTTGCTTTTGGTTATTGCTGTCAGCGTATAAGTGCGTTTGGAAGATGTGGCATTTTTTCAGTCCTCTATTGATAAAGACTGAGGTAAGCCCTTCCCTAAAGACATGCTTTCTAAAATGTTGGGTCGGACCACCATGCCACTAAGATGTATGCATTCTTCTGCTGATAATCTGTTCTTACATATGCTCACATCATTTCGATATTCAGACTGCGTCAATGTCCTGTTGGATTTTGGATGCACATGTAGCTTTTTCATTCTGCATGGATAAGGAATGTACTTGGCTTGACTTAATTATTGTCTTGCCTGACAACACTCGGTTCTGGGGCTTTGCCTTCCATCCCCAGGTCCTGCCAGCTAACTGGCCACGTTATGTATGTCGCAACCCAAGATCTCCAACCAAAAATGACTGAATCAACAGATGTTTCTTTTTTTTTTTTTTTTTTTTTTTTTGAGTTGGAGTCTCACTCTGTCACCCAGACTGGAGTGCAGTGGCCGCTCCCGGCCACCGCAGCCTCGACCTGCTGGGCTCCAGCGATCCTTCCACCTCAGCCTTCCAAGTAACCGGAATTACAGGCATGAGCTACCACGCCCGGCTGATTTTTTGATTTAGTGTAGAGATGAGGTCTTGCTGCCCAGGCTGGTCTCGAACCCGCGGGCTCAGTCAATTCACTCACCTCAGCCTCCCAAAGGCGCGGGATTACAGGCTGAGCCACCGAGCCCGGCTAACAGATGTTTCTTAATCAAAGGACAGAACACCCAGATTATGGCTGATCATCTAACTATGGATAATCTGAAAAGGTGAGTTGGTCTATCCAGTTATAAATTATTGAAGAACATGGAACGCAAGACAACGACAACAGTATCAACTTATCTGTAGCCTCCAGACATCTCCCCTTGCCCAATCATTAGGTATCTCTGTTGACTGCTTAATTCCTTTCTCTGTGCAGAGGGTTCTGTCTTTGTCAAAATAAGATCCTTTATCCCTTTATGATAAGGAATTGAGAAAACGGACAACCAATCAAGAGAAAAAGAATCTATACAGATGGATTTCTGAAAAAAGGTAGTTAGAGCAGAAAAACTCAGAAACCAGCAAATGATGGAGAAAGTGACCTGTTGGAAGACTTATGGGAAATGAGAACGGGTATGGGAAGAAGCGTTCTTAGGGGAGAAGAGTGAGTCTCTTCATGGGTGCAGAAGGTTAGTGAATGATAGGGGACAAAATCTTTCAATAACCATTGCTGGAAACTCTGTGGGGATCATCTGGACTGAGCCTCTTTGAAAGTGACTGAGCCAGGTGGGTACTGAACTACATGGGTCATGGGCTAGTAGAGGCTGTGACCTGAGGAAGTAGCAAACAGCAAGGGGAGGCTGATGCAGAAAGAAACCCAAGAGATGCTACGGTTAGCTGTCAGGGGTCCTGTGCCATCCAAGGGTGTGAGGGGATGGCTGCCAGTGTTCAACCTAGGTAGGGGGTTGGGAGAGGAGGAGAGAGTCAAGCAGATGGCTAAAGAAACACTTTCGTTGATAGTGCCGAGCTGAGAATTCCTGAAGATGAACTCCCATTTTGAGGAGGTGACATAGAAAGTTCTTGTGTTTTGCTATCGACAAAAAACTACAAGACAGTACCAATAATTGCAAGATGTCATGGGACTAGTCCCTGTCCTCAGATGTTGCTTTTCTAGAGCACGTGGTTTTGCAATAACTCACAAGCAGGTATGGTAGGCACCTCTAAGATGGCCTGCAATGATCCCTACCTCACCTCCTTTTTGTAATACCCTTCCCTTCAGTGTATGCTGAACCTAGCCACTTACTTCTAAAGAATATGGTAAACATATAGAAGTTTGACTTCCAAGGTTGGGTTGCAAAAGCATTATGACTTCCATCTTAGGTAGACTCTGTCATTCTCTCCTCACCTCTCTTTGAGAGAAGCCAGCTGCCATGTTGTGATCTACTTTAAGAAAAAATTCATGTGTCAAAGATGCTCCAGCAACTACCCAGGCGCGCCAGTCACCACGAGAGTGAGGCTGGAAACTGTTCAACCCTCATAGCAGCTTTACATGACTGCAGGCCCAAAAGACACCTCAATCACACCTTGTGCAGGGTCCTGAGCTCAGTTGCACCTGGTGTCTGACCCCCAGAAACTGTGAGATGATAAGTACTGTTTAAGTCACTATGTCAAGAGGTACTCTTTATGCAGCAAGAGATAACCAGCAAGGCAAACTTGATCTCTTAAAAGAGTACGAATCTGGTGAATTAAAAAGAGATAGTTAGAAGGGGAGAAAAGAGTTCAGTTGACTTTCCCGAAAACAGGATTCAGCCTTAAGTGCAAGGCTGGTTGAGTTGGCTGAATTGACAGGAAGGATACCAGTGTGACTTAAATCCTGTGCTTTGTGCTGATGTGGTTGGTATCTATAGTAACAGTTGCTGCATCTCCAGTATCCTATAGATGCTTCTACATCTCCTGGACCTGTTTGAAGGGTGTGTTTTAGCTTTATAGAATTCCTTATAAGGAACCCAGTCAAAGGAGTGCTGGAAAAAATAGCAGGCATTTACTTCCCTAGAAATACACAAAATAATACAGTTGCCCACAAGCATTCATTCTACTGTCCTTCTTGCCTAAAATGGTAACTTTCTTCCTTTCTCCCAGTTGTAAATTTCTTTTTAATCAATTTTATCTGGTGAGACCGTCTATAATAATGATGCAATCTTAGATTTGAACAGGTTTTTGAGTCTTACCTGGCTAATCACGATCTTATCTGAAAATCTCTCTTATAACAAGAGAAAACAAGGATGTTTATTTGTTGAGAACCAAAAGGCAGGAAGAGGTGGTGATCAAAAAACAGAGAGAGAGAGAGAGAGAGAGAGAAAGAGAATAAAATTCATATGCTGGAAATATATCAAAACCCCTGAACATAGAACTTATAAACCTTAGGGCAGTTGTGAGATCTGCAAAAATCAATCTGCTCCCTGGACATTTAGGACCTTTTGTTAGATTTTTCTCTATCAGCCCAAATGCACAGTTTTATTTAGTAAAATAAATCACTGTCTTCCACCTCAGCAGCAGTCAGCCTGAGAAACAGTGAACGGAGTCTTAAAGAAAGCTAACCATAATCAACTCCTGACATGATTTCTATTTATTCTTTCTCCTCCCCATCCTTTTGATTAAGCACTTTTTGAATTTTGAAAAGGGCTTCATGAATCATTCTGTGGCTGCTTAATATTAATCGTAATGGGATTTATTCTATTGAAATGGGTTCATTATCATGCCAGCTGCCAGGCTTGCATCTCCAAAGAGGCTTCTGGAAATAGACCCTTCTAAACACCTTTCTTGCAAGAGAACTGCAGACTAAAATAGGAAAATACACAAATATTGCCAAAGTTTGCACTCAAATCAACACGAACTGACAATTCAAGCTAACCCAGCCCCTCACAGCAATGTCCCTTACGCTCCATCTGGGGATTACTTTCAGCTTCTGTCTCCCTCTGAAAATGTTCTTGCTTCTGTGCCGTACTCACTACTTTCCCACCCGTAAATGATTTTTTTAACTTATATAAATCATGTCTCTTCCATAGAGCCCTGCTTATTCTCTTTAGTCAGCAATAATTTCTTCCTGCTGTATGCACGTTTGTTGCATTAAAATCTGTTCTCCCTAGAACATTCTAAGCTCCTTGAAGATGAGGTTATATCTCTATTCAGCACTCAGCACAGCTCTCAGAGGATAGGCATCATTCACCACACATGCACACTTCCACTGACCATCCACAGAGTTCCCAGCCTCTGCGGCTGGTACTCAGCATGGCATGCAACAAGGATTCTAGAATGTGACTTTCTAGGTATGTTCTTTCCAACTGGGCAAACTAGAATCTGATTTCACAAACTAAAAACAAACAAGAAGACAACATAGTTTAGAGTCATCATTGAGCCTACCAAGTGGATATACAATCTTTCAAAAAGAAAAGTCAGATCTATAGATTTTCTTTGGTAGGATGGGCACCTTACCAATGTTGATTCTTCCTATCCATGAACATGGAATACTTTTCCATGTGCTTGGGTCTTCTTCGATTTTTTTGAGCAGTGTTTTGTAGTTCTCATTTTAAAGGTCTTTCACTTCTCTGGTTAGGAAGATGCCGAGGTATTTCATTTTTTGTGTGGCTATTGTGAATGGGATTGTGTTTTTTATTTGGTTCTCTGCCTGCTTGTTGTTGATGTTTAAGAATGCAACTGTCTTTTGCACATTTATTTTGAACCTTGAGGCTTTGCCAAAGTGCTTTATCAGTTCAAGCAGGTTTTTGACAGATTCTCTTGGATTTTTGAGGTATAGGATCATATTGTCAGCAAAGAGGGATAACTTAACTTCCTCTTTTCCTATTTGGATACCCCTGATATCCTTCTCTTGTCTAACTGGGGTAGCTAGGACTTCCAACACAATGTTGAACAAGAGGGGTGAGAGTGGGCGGGCAGCCTTGTCTTATTCCAGTTTTTGGGGAAATGGTTCCAGTTTCTGTCCATTTAACAATATGCTAACTGTAGGTTTATTGTAGATGGCGCTTACTGTTTTGAGGTATGTTCCTTCTATACCTAGGTATTTGAGGGTTTTTATCAAGAAAGGATGCTGGATTTTATCAAAAGTTTTTTCTGCCACATAATGAGATAATTATGTGGTTCTTGTTTTTACATCTGTTGATATACTTAATAAAATTTATGGTCTTGTGGATGTTGAACCAATCCTGCATTCTGGGGATGAAGCTTAATTGGTCATGGTGGATGATTTTTGAGATGTGTTGTTGGATCCAATTTGCTAGAATGTTTTTTGTTTGTTTGTTTGAGCTGGAGTCTCACTTTGTCACCCAGATGGAGCATAGTGGCTACTCCTGGTCACCACAGCCTCGACCTGCTGGTGCTCCAGCAATCCTTCAGCTTCAGGCTTCCAGGTTGCTGGAACTACAGGCGTGCACTTCCACACCCAGTTAATTTTTTTGATTTATTGTAGAAATGAGGTCTCACCAAGTTGCCCAGGTGAGTCTTGAACCCACGGTCTCAGGCAATCCACTTACCTCAGCCTCCCAAGGAGCAGGATTACAGGCTGAACCACTGAGCCCGACTTGCTAGAATGTTGTTGAGAATTTTTGCATCTATGTTCATTAGGGACATTGGCCTGTATTTCTCTTCTTTTGCTGGATATTTAACAGGTTTGGGTATCTGTGAGATGTTAGCTTCATAAAATGTTTTGAGGAGAATTCCATGTTTCTAAATTGCCCAGAAAAATTTCAATAGGATTGGTATAGGTTCCTCCTTGCATGCTTTGTAAAATTCTGCTGAAAAGTCATCTGGTTCAGGAATTTTATTTTTATAGGTAGTTTTCTTATGACAGAGTCAATTTCCTGGGTTGTTATTGGTCTATTTTGTGACTTAATGTCATCATATTTCATCCTGGGAAGGTTGTGTGATGTCTGAAAGTCCTCCATTTCATATAGGTTATCAAGCACGTTTCCATACAGGTGTGCATAGTAATCTCTGATAATCTTTTGTATTTCTTTGTGGTCAGTTGTGATGTGATACTAAAAGAAAGGGGTAGACAGTAGTGGGAAATTGCCAAGGGAGGAAGGATGGAATTGGCAGTTGAGGGGAACTTCCAGGGGAAAGAGGTGCACATTTCATCAACAAGGGTACTGTGTGATGAACATTTGTATACCTAACCCTGAATTGAACCCCACATCTTTAAAATAAAAATAATAAAAATAGTAAAAAAAGAAAAATCACAAAAAGAAAAATGAGCTGACTTGTAAATTAAGTCAAAAGAAGGGTAGAGTCTTCATCTCCCTGGAACACGATAGGATTTACTGCTTAATTATATGCATGTCTATTTCCAGGTTTAAATTTCCCTCAGGCAGAGACCATGTTTCATATTTCATTGAAATTCAAATAATGCCCACCACAGTGCTGGACACACAGAAAGCCCTCAATAATTATACTTTTTTTCATAAATTAATAATGACCAGAAAAATGGAAGAGAAGGGAAATGCACAGCCCTGAAAAACCCAAGTATAAATATCATCATTTTCCCTTATATGTGTTAAACTCTAAGCAGCTAAATTCTCAACAATCAACACATTAATGTGTGTGTGTGTGTGTGTGTGTGTGTGTGTGTACAAGTGTGCATATGAATTCAATTGCATTGAAGATCTACAACAAGAATGGAGTATTTAGAGGATTTCTTTGTCCTTTTGTGCAAAACCTACTCTTCATGTAGTGAGTTGGCTTCCTGTGTCACATTCCCATCTCCAAGGAAAGGGAGAAAAAGTTTGCTCTTTGGGAGACAGCATTTGCCTCACACAGCCTGACCCACGCTTAGAGAGACTACACAGCAGGAGAATGCCAGATGGCATCTGTGATGAGAAACCTAGATTTCAAAGGGCAACTATGAGAAAATCGTCAAAATTCTGCTACTAAAAACAAGTGGAAGAGAACCTAGCAGCTGGTCAGGCCCTCGGCAAGGAGCAAGTTGTCCAGGTTAGTCTCTGGTACCCTCTTTCTCTAAGGAAAAAAGACCCTGTTGTTTTCTGCGCTGTTATCCTTTGCTAGCTATTTCTGTGTGTCTTATTTTCTGGGGAAAAAGTCTTCTATCTAAAACAAAAATTTTTAACACCCTTTATGGGGGCTTTTCTCACAGCATTCAAATATCCTTGTGGCACTTGACAAAGCACCCACTTCTCTCCTTAGAGTCTTTTCTTTCTGTACTTATTTCTTCCTACTTGGGAGGTCAGCATGGTGATCGTCTTCAAATTGCATCCTATCTTTTGGATCCCCTCCCTCTTTTTTTCATCCTTTTTCTCCTGTCAATAGGAACAAAAGAGGGAGACAAAGAAGAAAAGCAAAAGGAGACTAAGAAGGGGAGAGAGGCCTTCATACAGCAGGACGGGAAGGGAAATGAGGAGGAAGGGCTGATGAGAAGCCTTAGAATGATATTTGGAGTTGTCTTTGTATCATACATGCTATAGCACTCATTCTACTGGGCTTGACGCTTAGTAGATTTTTAAAATGTTTTTCTTTCATTAAAGAAAACTTTACAGAGCTACAACGACTATTTGTATTAAATTCTCTGTTTTGAATTTAATACTTGATTCACTTTCTAAGAAATTCTCTCCATACAGCATAACTTGTACATAATATGGTGTGATAAGCAAAGGAAAAAATAGAATAGCCCATTTACTGAGCACTTACTTTGTGTTCTATCTTTATCTGACCCATCTCTGCCACCCTGTGAGATAAACACTACTCTCACCAGCACTCACAGGAGGGAAACAGTAGGTGCTAATGAGTGTTTGTAGTCTACACCACAGGAGGGGAGAGAATTGTGGAAATGTGGGACCAAAATAGAGAATTTCTAAAAGAGTCCTCCTACATTCTTCTGGGAGGCTGGTTACAGGACAGCCAGGTTCCTATGCCAGTTGCACAGACCAATACTTCAACAGCAGGGTCGCAGAAAGGGTTTGGTAGTCACAAGGCACCAAGTGAGAAAACGAAAGGAATTTTTCAAGTCTAAAATTCATTTCGTCGAAGGGTTCTGAGCAAGCATTTTGTAAGGGGATTCCCGGAGGGGGAGGGGCTGGAGAATGTGGGGTTGCTGAGTGGTGGGGGAGAGGGGAATGACGTCATCAGTTTGGGGCAACTGCATTTCTTTATGAGTCAGCTTTTCCTTGGATCCTCCAGACCTGCTGGCATGCGGAGGTATACAGAACCTGAAGAGACATAACACACAGAAAGCTTATCTCCTCACAATGGCTTGGGTTTTGTCTACAGAACAGAAAAATAGCAGAACCTTGAAGCAGGAGCCATGTTCTCTGCGGTGTTAAGGAGTAATCAGCTGCCAGTGAGTAGCCAAAGGGCAAGTTGCCTTAATGATGGTTCCTGCAAGCTTAGTTGGATGTTATACATTTTTCCCCTTATCTGATTTTACAAAATTTTCTTGGGAATGGGTTCAGGCTGGGAAACCCTGCCAAAGTCCTGCCAAGCACTTCCTGTAGGCGGAAGTCAAGTGACCCAAGTCCAAACCACTTCTATAAAAGAGAGCTGCTTAAGCCAGCACTGTTCTAGAAGAGCAGTATGCCCAATCGAAGTTGCAAGTAGGCCGGGCCATTATGATGACAGCATCCGATCATTTGGCAAAATCGGGCGCAAGGGAAATGAGAGACACAAAGGATTAAGAGTAGAGTCGATCATACTCAATGATCTATCACAGAAACAAAGAGCAGAGTTCGATATGTTCTTACCCACAAGCAGACCTTGAACAATTATAATACTATAAGAAAGGAATTGGCAGCAGTGGGAAATTGCCAGGGAAGGGGTGGGATGGGATTGGCAGATGAAGGAAACTGCCAGGAGAAGGAAATTGCCAGGGGCACTCCTCATCAATAAGGGTACATAATCACCGTTTGTATACCAAATCCTGAATTGTATCCCACATCTTTATAATTAAAAAAACAACAGAAAATTCGAGATAAAACGAAAGCGCTGTCAGCAAATACTTTTCATGTATGATTTGAAATGGTCCGAATGTATTCCACTTTTTTTCTGCCAAATCTAAGATAACATTTTCATTTAGGATTATTATGCACATAATGGTTACAGCATATTTATATCTGCTGACTTTTAAGCAATAAAGCACTTTTGCAGATTAGAGAACAGAAGCAAGAAGTGTACAATTTCTCAAAGGAAATTAATGAGGTGGAAACTGAAAAAAGAAAAAAAAAACTAATGGAGACGATGAGTATTTCAGTAGCCATGAGCAAATACTCACAAATTTCTCAGGGCATCAGGCTCAAAAATGCTAAATGGAAACTCACTATGAATTCTGAGTCACAAGAGTAATCAGGGCTCCATTGGAAGCGGAGCCAGAAGACTGAGATGGACACACAACGCCCTACTAAAAGCCAATTCTGAATTTCCAGACACTAACTCTAGAGCAATTCACGCTGTGGTCAAATAATTCCAGAAGCCTGGGGAGGTGATCAAAGCGAGTTTTTTTGTGTGTTCTTTTAATTTTAATTTTTAAATGCAGTAAAATAGACATAACATAAGATTTACCATCTTAAGAAAGTGTAAATTCAGTAGGGTTAAGTGGATTCACATTGTTGCAAACCACCGTCACCATCCATCTCCAGAATTTTTTCAGCCCCCAAACTTGAACTCTGTAAACATTAAACGGTAACCCCTCCTTCTCCGCTTCAGTCCCTGGAAACCACCATTCTACTTCCTGATTCTAACAGTTTGACTTCTCTGGCACCTTATATAAGAGGACTCACACAATATTTGCCCCTCTGTGACTGGCTTATTTCCTGAGCATAATGTCCTCAAGCTTCATTGTGTTATAGCATGTGTCAGAATCTCCTTCCTTTTCAAGTCTGAATAATGCTCCATTGTATGTACGTACCCAAAGGGTTCTTTTTAAATAATAATTACTCGTGATTATTTTTAATTTTCTAAGGCCTTTTTGTTTAGCTTTCTTGCATTGGGTCTACTTGATTCCATGAGGAAGGACTCTGTTCTCTGTTTCCTGGATGGTGAGGATGGTTTAGTGCCATGTGAATATGTAAGCAACGTCTCACAAAGTCTCTTTCACTTGCTCTGTATCTAGCCGTCTGCCCAGCCTTGAGGGGGGACGAACAGCATGTGAGGGGGCAGAAAACCACGCCCCACGGGGCCCTACCTGTGCTCTGGGCAGATAATGGTCAGGCAACCATAGACAACAGTGCTTGCTGGACTGTCCCAGGAGCCAACACCCGTGGGGAGACAGGTACTCTGTGTACCTGGGATTTTGACCAATGTTGGCATTTCCAGAGACTGCAAAAGGAGCTCAGGCAACAGAAAGCAGCTAACACAGAGGGCTCTGGGGATCTCAGAAATACATGACAAGGCACGGATAGAAGCCTTGCAGCAAAGCGAAGCCACAACAGCAAGAGGATCCTCAGGCCTTTGGATTCAGTGTGAATGACGCCACATGCTTTTCTCAGTCTCCAATTTGCAGACAGCAGGCTGTGGGACTTCTCAGCTTATATAATCAGAATGTTAGCTAATTCCCATGGTAAATCTCCTTCCTATCTATCTATCTATCTATCTATCTATCTATCTATCTATCTATCTATCTATCATGTGTCTCTCATTCATTTATGTATCTGTATCTATCTATGATCTATGTAGAATCCATGAATGTATGTATGCATGTATGTATGTATGTATGTATCTAATCTGTCCCTATCGTCTATGTATGTATCTATATCTATCATCTATGTAAGTATGTATGTATCTATATCTATCATCTATATATCTATATCCATCTATCATCAATGTGTATATGTATGTATCTATCTAAACTATTATCTATCTATGTAGTATCTATGTATCTATCTAATCTATTATCTATATATCCATCTATCTGTCTATCTATCTATCTATCTATCTATCTATCTATCTGAACTGGTTCTGTTTTCTGGGGAATCTTGACTAATACAACTGGAAAGCAATTGGCAGTGATGCTAACAGTTTCCTGAGGGATACATCGACAGACCTGCTATGCACCATGGGGTCAACCAGGAAGAAAGCCACTGCAGAAGGCAGAGGCTCTGATGAGGTGATAGGTGTGTTCTCCTCCTGGAGGTCATAAGAGTGACACAAGAGGAAGGATGTTGAGGTCTACCACCCTGAGAGTGGAATATTGATCTAGCTGAGATTCCAGGTCCAAGAATCCAAAACCCAAAGTTTTTTGAGCACCAGTGTGATGCTCAAAGGAAATGGTCATAGAAGCATTTCAAATTTTGGATTTTCAGATTTAGGACGCCCAATCAGATACTACAAACATTCTGAAAACTCAAAAGAAATCCATATCTGAAACACTCTTGGTCCCAAGCATTTGGGATAAGTGGCACTTAACTTATATTGCTAAAGTCTCAGGAACGTACTGGAACTGAGTGGTTTGCGGAGCATTGACTAAGGACTATTTACTAACAAGGTGGAAATTACAAAGAGGGATGCCATTCCTTGGGGCTAAGCAGCAGGTTTCTTTCACCCCTCCACCCAAAGGGCAGAGAGCAGTTACCAGAACTGTAAAAGAGCTGTGCCCATTGGGGGCTGCACACTAGTTTTGCTGTATCTCATGGGGAGAAAACATGGGAAGAACACCCAGCTGCCATTCCCTTCCCTCTCCCCAATCTCTGCCCGTGTTCTCCAATGACTGAACCCAAGGAAATCCACAGGGCAGAAGAACATTACATGGTTCATGTTCCATCAGCCTCCCAGAACAATGAGCAGAGTGGCGATGAGGGGTAGAACGGATGGAGCACTCTTCCCACTGACCTGGAGCTGACAGTCACAGTGGCCCTCCCTAGGGTTCTTGATCAGTGTGCCCAGGGGATAGTTGATTTATACGAGTTAAATACCTCCTTGGGATTCCCAGAAATAGGTGGCAGTAGGGAAGGGGTGTCGGAATTCCATGAGGCACTAGAATTTCTGCATGAGCAAGTAAAGCTCAGAGACGACTTGGAGATGGTAGTCATGTCAACCAGGCTGTGTCTATATCCACAGGTTTGCACGGCCAGGGTATTTGTGTTCCGTGAATATGCTGATTGTCCACTGAGATTCAGTTTTGTTTGTATACAGGCTCTGAGACTAAGAGGCATGCTCCTCGTAAGAGGGTTCTTCTCAGCCGGGCTCGGTGGCTCAGCCTGTAATCCTGCACCTTGGGAGGCTGAGGTGAGTGGATTGTCTGAGCCAGCGGGTTCGAGACCCACCTGGACAACTTGGCGAGACCTCATCTCTACAATAAATCAAAAATTAGCTGGGCGTGGGAGCGCGAACCTGTAGTTCCAGCTACTCGGAAGGCTGAGGTGGAAGGATCGCCGGAGCCCAGCAGGTCGAGGCTGCGGTGGCCGGGAGCGGCCACTGCCCTCCAGTCTGGGCGACAGAGTGAGACTCCGACTCAAAAAAAAAGAGGGTTCTTCTCTGCTGGGGATGCAGAAGTTGGATGGTCCCTTAACCTGGGGCCCCAATAAACAATCCCACTCTCATTCTGGCACTTATCAGGGGGCAGTCAGTTTCTTCATAGTGTGAAATGGGATCATGGTTAAGAGGAAGTACTCTGACCTGCAAGGTAGGACAAGCATGATGATGACTGAGAGCAGCAGAGGCGGCTGGGTGCCCTGCGTTCCGTTCATAGTCAATATTGAATGTTACTCTAGGGGAGAGGAAAGTTTTTAATCCATGAATTACGGATTTCTGGGGTGTATACGTACATATTACCTCAATCAAGTACATTTTTTTTTTGAGTCGGAGTCTCACTCGGTCGCCCAGACTGGAGTGTAGTGGCCGCTCCCGGC